>NC_056725.1:1292515798-1292745798 GCF_019279795.1 Protopterus annectens | reverse complement strand
AGTCTCAGAGGCAACAACCCAACCCACCCTGTAATGATGGTCAATCACAGCACATACACACACCATAGCTACAGCCAACCTGCTGCAGATAGATTTAGAGCAAACATCATCCCCCTGGCTCATCATCAGTATAGGTGGATATGCACAGCACATGCACCCCTCCCCTCATCATCATGGATCAGGTGCAAACTGCCTAATCAAAGTTAACAAAAGAAAATCCCCTTGGGGCCTGATAACATTCCAGGCTGCATCCTACATGAACCCAGGCATATGCTTCCAGCTCCATTACACACTGTATGCAAGCAAAGCCTGAGCACCATTGACATCCCATCTGCAAGGAACACGGCCACTCATTGAGGGGAACATGACACATCAGGACCAGGAGTACAATGCATGGTCATACAGTGCTGCTAGGTACAGGGGTATGATGTGTTTGTAAGTGGTGGCTAATGATAGTTAATATTCATGTGTTGGCTCTGAAAGAACTCCGGGCAATGTTTACGGTCTGGTGATGTGTTTCCCTGTTTATGTCTTCCAGGTGCCATGCAGTGGCAACTGCTTTACAATGATGTGTAGACAGCAGCCATCACAGAAGCTGTAATCTTAAACTATGCCATCCTTTTTGGCCGTAGCCAGCAAAATCTCCAGGAGCAAACTGCCTGTGGGATGAGATCATCCACAGAGTGAACACCTTGGGCCACCATGGTCGCACATACGATCAGGTCAGGCATAGAGCAACTGACCTGATACATTGTGCCTGGCAAAGGGCTTCTGCTGTGGTGAAGGACTGTACTGCTACCGGTGGGGGCCAGCCACACAGGCCCCACTTACAGTGACAGATGAGCTCCTTGCCAACCATGAGGTAGCCCCCACACAACCTCGAACATGAGAAACAAGAGTCGTGAAGGTGGGTGGCACCAAGGCAACAGGCGAGGAGCATCCAGATAAGGACAAAGTGCACATCAATGTAATGAATAGTATTTAAATTGTTTTCTATAGAGTCTCTAGATGCATATGTCAGTCCAAAATGGATTAGTGGGTGGGGTTTAGTAATGCACACAAGTGCACATCTATGGTGCAGGACAGCAAATTGTGTAATATCATAGTGTGTACTGTAGCCATGCAGAAACATAGCATTCATCTTGTACCAATGCCTAATGTGAATCTGCTGACAATACCTCTCCCTCACAACTACCTAGGTCCCTCTGCTCTGCACATGGGACAGCAGCCTGAAGCTGGTAAGTATGGGATTTTCCTGTTGTGGCTCACCAATACCCCAGGCATGCTAAAGTTAATGCATGTGACCATGCACACAACTGTTGCACTCAGCCACTTAGCAATATCTGCATGTTCACTTGTGGTGGTGTTTACTGCATTGCATCATGGTGGTCATCACAGGGGCTTATTTGCAGGAAATGTCACAAATCTGTAGCATACCTCACAACCTGTCATTGCAGGACACCTGGACAAAGACTGACAAAAAGGGGGACAAAGGCCCAAAACTAGGGTCATATTGTATAAATTAGTGATATACAGTGCATATAAATGGTGTACACACCTGTTAGAATGCCAGGTATTTGTGATATACAAAAATGAGAGCACAATAGACAATTTCAAAATACTGCAAACCTTTCATGTGACCTATAACCTGTACAATTTAATTGTAAAGCAAACAAGTCTGTTAGGAGAACAATAATAACACATAACAATAGTACAACAACCTAGATGCATATGTGTGCACAGGCTGAAGCTGCTATTGTGTTGAGGCAGCTTTCAATATAACTACAGCAGTACATCTTATTGGGTACACACCTGCCATCAATTACAGAGACACTTTGATTAACAGCAACTAATGGTCAGCTGTCCTACCAGGATCATCCTAGCATATAACCGGTTGCCTGCTACAGCAACAGCCATGGTTTGCATAGAGCTGATGAAGCTGCTACGGGACCACATGTTTGAGATGTATCAACCTAGGGAAGGGTACCAAAACATTTCCACAGCATTGCACATACCATGGAACACAGTGCAGATAGTCATCAAAAGGTGGTGAAAATATGGGGCTACAGTGACATTGTGAAGGAGTGGACATACCACCAAATTCTATGAGAATACAAGACCAAAACTGGCCAAGGAGGCTGCCAGAAGCCCTACAGCGATAGTGAAGGAGTAGCAGGAATCTCCGGCAAGTACTGGGTGTGTACTACCTGTCACAACAATCTGCCGTGATCTCCATATATCTTTCCATAGGGTAGGGTTGGAAGATGGCAGCAGTTCCTCACACCAAACAATATCCAGGCCTGGAGAAAGTCTGAAAACAATACATCAGGTCTCCAAAAACCAAGTGGGAAAATGTGTTATGGTAATATGGGACTACGGTTGAACTCTTTGGCCACAATTCTGACAGGTGGGTTTGGCACAATAACACCACTACACATCACCGCAACAACACCTCCCCCACAGTGAAGCATGGTGAAGGCAGTGGCCTGCTTTGGGGTTGCTGTTCACAAGCTGGAACTGGGGCTGTAGCCAAGATGGAGAGGATTATGAACAGTTCCAAACACCGGTCCCTTGTGGGTCCAATCCTTCTGGTATCTGCCACATAGCTGTGGATGGTGAGGAATTCACCCTTTCCACACAACAATGGCCCAAACCATACATCCAAATCAACAAAAGGATGGCTTCACTAGAACATATGCAATGTTCTACACTGGCCCAGCCAGAGTCTACACCTACATCCAATAGGATATATGCTGGGTGACCTGAAGAGGGCAGTGCACATGGGGATGTCCTTGCAATCTGACATAGTTGGAGGTGTTTTGTAAGGGAGATTGTGCAAACAATGGCAAGTCAAGATGTGCCATGCTGATAGGCACTTTCCCGAAAGGACTTAATGCTGTGATTAAATCAAAAGATGATTTAACAGAGTATTACTTTAAGGGTATGCACACTCATGCAACCAGCCTATTGTACCTATTTAATTTACCATATGTTACCTGTAACTGATGCGTATGTTCTTCAGTTGGATTGCACAGGTTGTATGTCATATGAAATTATGGCAATGTTATGACCTGATTTCTGAGGTCTCATGTGATTTATCACAAAATTCTGGCATGTTAATAGGTGTGTGTACACTTACTATATCCACTGTAAGCTTGGGAAGTTGTTTGAGTAACTGGCTTTGTTTCAACATACATGTACTGCAGATTATGCAGTCTGCACCTCAAATTAGGACATTTATTAGTGGCACCAATCCACAGGTCAACCCAGTAATGTACCAGGCAAACACAGGAGTTATGAGGAACAGACCAAACATATGAGCCACACATGTAGACATTCAGCAAAACCTTGTACAGTTAGGGGGGCATGTTTGGTAGGAGTTGCCACAGTGCTATACAGGTGAACAGCAATAATTTACATGGGTGCAGTGTGTGCTAGGTGAAGGGCCATCCCCTACTAACACCACTCACATATCCCAGAGGTGTATATTAGTAGTAACAGTAATTGGAAAGGGCTGCTCTGCATGATGCTGAGGGTCTGTCCAGAGTGTGTATGTTATTGTCTGATTGTGTGTCGCGAATGTCCCCAATTGGCTAATGTGAGGTCTGTGTAACACCTTTGAGGCACCTCACCTGTGTGTGTGTGTGTGTGTCTACCAGCAAACCTTATAGTGCAGGTAGTAATTTACATATGTTGTTTTTCCTCTTAAATGGATATGGTGGCCGTGGTCCCTCCCACTCTGATACTGATGTCAGTATCTCTGCAGACTCTGACCATGACGATACTCATATTGAGGTACAGATGGGGTTGTCATGGGCTGAATCTGTGCCATCAGTTGGCATCCTACTATTGTCAACCCTATCCCTGCACACAGTCACAGTTCCCACACATACCCTATCACCAGTGGCCACAGATAATGGGCAGTTGGTGGGTGGTAACATGGAACAGGCTACTGTGGTGACTATGGCAAGTGAGGGTGCAGGCAATAGCCATAGCCAGAGTGCTGGTGAGGTCCCACACAGGCAGATGGGCAGGGGTGCTTGGAGGAGTATTGCAGCCTGTCATGTCCCTGTTGCAAGTGCCACAGCAGCAGTCACCAGACATGTTTTGGGCCATCATGGAGGCACAGGCACATAATAAACGTAACACCAGACATACATGCAGGGTCATGGATGAGCACATCCCTGGTGTCTTTGGCAATATTTGTGAGCTCACTCTAGCCATCCATGAGCATACTGAGGTCATGGATAGATAGTGGGGGAAGACTTTGGCACTCCTTGACCATGGAATATCTGTGCTTGAGTGTTTGGTGGATGATGGCTAGCAGCCACATAGACATAGGGCAGCACCACAATTAGCTGAGGGTCTACATGGCCATGCACCATTATGTTCCTGTACTGGCAGTACCTCTAGCACCGGGGTGTGCTGTCCACGCCACAATGCACCAGGCCATGGCCACTTGGTCCTGGTTGGTCCCAATAGGGATGCAGATCCAGCAGGCAGCAGTCACCATCGGGGAGTAGTACTGCATCTAGACTCGGCCATGGTGGTGCCAGTGATACCCCTGGCAGGCCCAGTTCTTGTGTCAGTGGCCAGAGACAGTGAACTGTACACCCTGACATGTACTGCCCACATCTGTCCAAAATACCCCTGTGTAGGGCGCCCACATGGTGTGACTGTGTGCATATAAACACACACACATCACCATCAGACAAGTCACCTCCACACACACACACACACACACACACACACACACACACACACACACACACACACACACACACACACACACACACACACACACACACACACACACACACACACACACACACACACACACCACCCCTGCACAGCCCATTTAATGAACACCCCCAAACACACACCCATGATGTCAACCGTATGTCCCAGCCTAGGCTTCTGACAAACCCACACAACACCTTGTGCATATGATGATACCTGTGCCACATCCCTACCATCCATACCACTGATGCAAGGACATGCTAATATAGGTCTGATGCACAGGGTGACTTTAGTAGAGTGTAGCTATTTAATGCTTTGTATGGTGCAGTCATCTGACATTTGTAATGGGTACACATCAGAGTGTGTGTGTACCTTTTCAGACATGATGCATTATTGGGGTTAGTAACACTAAGTGAATGTGTTCTTACATGCTGTATTCTGTTTGTTTCAGGTGTCTGTGTCAACATGATGTGGCCCTGCAGACATCACCGATGAGGGGTATGGCAGTACTGTAACACATCGCCCATGTCATTGCCGAGGTACAGCTGTATCTGCACACATTTCTCAGGTCTGTGTAACAGTTCTTGCATGTGCCTCACAGCTTATAGGACTGAGAGGTTGTATATAAGTCTATGGTGGTTGACACCAGCTCTAGTAGAGTAGACAATGGTGAGTGTGGTCGGTGGAACACAACTCAGATTGCTAATGCCCTCAATCCCAGTCGAACAAACACACAGAGAATACTGTTCACACACACACACACACACACACACACACACACACACACACACACACACACACACACACACACACATGCATGCACAGAATCACAGTTTCCAGTGTTGTGTTTGGAACCCCTACCCATCAAGTTGTGTAACCACACTATTATAAAGTTATTGCAGGTGGCACAGGACTACTAGTGTGATGAGTGTTACAAGGTACCTGTAAGGTGAATAACATCACATGGCATTATGAGGTATGGCAATGGTGGGTGTACTGGGTGTGAGAGTGCTCATAATAGTGTCACATACAAGTCTATACACTCAAAACCACTGCTATACACACCAGTGCTCACACACACACACACACACACACACACACACACACACACACACACACACACACACACACACACACACACACACACACACACTTGCCAGTACTGACATTAGCAGACCAACCTATCTTGTTATTTATACCATAGTATTCCAAAGTGTTGCACAGTGATTATAGGGTGGAAGAGTGTCTACAGATACCACTACAGTTGATGTGAACAGTGGGCCTCATGCGGTAGACCTAGGAATGTGTACTGTGAGTACCATGGCATAAAATATGAAACCATGCCCATCCAATGGATGTCATTCTCACACAAACACACACAATACTCTTCTCTCACACACATTTGCCAGGACTGAGATTAGAACCCCTACTTATATATTTATTGTTATTACATTATTACGCATTTATCTCACATGCCACAGAGGTTATGCGGTGACACTTGTCCAAAGGTACTTCTAAGGTGAGGGACATTACCAGAACTTGCAAATTATGACAATGGGTGATGCACTGGGTGAGAGAGGCCACAAAATACTGTAAACTACACATTACACACACACACACACACACACACACACACACACACACACACACACACACACACACACACACACACACACACACACACCACCCCTGCACAACCCATTTAATGAACACCCCGAAACATACACCCATGATGTCAACCATATGGCCCAGCCTAGGCTTCTGACAAACCCACACAACACCCTGTGCATATGATGATACCTGTGCCACATCCCTGCCATCCATACCACTGATGCAGGAACATACTAATATAGGTCTGATACGCAGAGTGACTTTAGTAGAGTGTAGCTATTTAATGCTGTGTATGGTGCAGTCATCTGACATTTGTAATGGGTACACATCAGAGTGTGTGTGTACCTTTTCAGGCATGATGCATTATTGGGGTTAGTAACACTAAGTGAATGTGTTCTCACATGCTGTATTCTGCTTGTGTTCCAGGTGTCTGTGTCAGCATGATGTGGCCCTGCAGACATCACCAACGAATGGTATGGCAGTATTGTAACACATCAACCATGTCATTGCCGAGGTACAGCTGTATCTGCACACATTTCTCAGGTCTGTGTAACAGTTCTTGCATGTGCCTCACAGCTTATAGGGCTGAGAGGTTGTATATAAGTCTATGGTGGTTGACACCAGCTCTAGTAGAGTAGACAATGGTAAGTGTGGTCGGTGGTACACAACTCAGATTGCTAATGCCCTCAACCCCAGAGGATATTGTGTCGACCAAACACACATAGAATACTGTTCACACACACACACACACACACACACACACACACACACACACACACACACACACACACACACACACACACATATATGCACGCACCTAATCACAGTTCCCAGTGTTGTGTTTGGAACCCTTATCCATCAAGTTGTGTAACCACACTATTATAAGATTATTGCAGGTGGCACAGGACTACTAGTGTGATGAGTGTTACAAGGTACCTGTAAGGTGAATAAAATCACATGGCATTATGAGGTATGGCAATGGTGGGTGTACTGGGTGTGAGAGTACTCATAATAGTGTCCCATACAAGTCTACACACTCACAATCACTGCTATACATGCCAGTGCTCACACACACACACACACACACACACACACACACACACACACACACACACACACACACACACACACACACACACACTTGCCAGTACTGACATTAGCAGACCAACCTATCTTGTTATTCATACCATAGTATTCCATACTGTTGCACAGGGATTATAGGGCTGAAGAGTGTTTACAGATACCACTACAGTTGATGTGAACAATGGGCCTCATAGAGTAGACCTAGGAATGTTTACTGTGAGTACCATGGCATAAAATATGAAACCATGCCCATCCAATGGATGTCATTCTCACACAAACACACACAATACTCTTCTCTTACACACATTTGCCAGGACTGAGATTAGAACCCCTACTTATATATTTATTGTTATTACATTACTACGCATTTATCTCACATGCCACAGAGGTTATGGGGTGACACTTGTCCAAAGGTATTTCTAAGGTGAGGGACATTACCAGGGCTTTGCAAATTATGACAATGGGTGATGTACTGGGTGTGAGAGGCCACAAAATACTGTAACCTACACATATACACACTTACACACACATACACACACACACACACACACACACACACACACACACACACACACACACACACACACACACACACACACACACACACACACACACACACACACACACACACACACACACACACACACACACACACACACACACACACACACACACACACACACACACATTTGCCAAGACTCATATTAGAACTCCTATCTATGTAGTTATTGATATTATAGTGTTATGCAGTTACCGCACACACCACAGAACTTATAGGTTGGGGAGTGTCCCAAGGTCTCTATATAGTAAATAACATCTACAGCACTTGTAAGGTATGGCAGTGGTAGTTGTACTGGGTGAGACGGCCACCGACTGCTTTCGCCTACATGTTTACACACTCACAAACACTTTTCTACATAATAATGTACACACACACATTTGACAGTACTGAGAGCCATAGTTTCAAAGATTCATAGATGTGTACTTGGCAAATGGCCATGGAGGCTTTACAAGGCTATCCCATGGGAATACATTGGCATCATGCCACCTGATGATACTCCCCAGTGTGTCTACTGAGTATAGTCACTGGAGTGCTCTCCAGGGTGGGTATTCTATTCCCCATCCACTCCTCCAGATATATCTTGAAGAGGGCCAGTGATGTGTTCTGCTTGACATGTATGTGATGTCTATTCCATAGTATAGCAAGTCTCTGGGTTGTAAACCTGTCCCTCCAGCATGTCCTGTTGATTGTGAGGATTGGGTTGAGGTATCTGAGGCATGTTGTGTGGACAGATTGATTTCTTCGGATGTAGCATTCCTGACAGGGTTGGGTCAGACATGGCTGTGTATGTTAGGCAGAGATCACACCTAAGTAACCAATATGAGACAGAGATTCATTGAAGTTGTTGGAGTCTGTCCATATGGGGCAAGTGTGTAGTACCTAAGATCCTCTTTGTGAGGTACATTTGCAGCCTCTCCTATTGTTGCAGTATCCAGTGGGGTACATGGCAAATGGGACATAGTACACATTGATTGGTCTACTGCGGGAAGAGTACAGGGAAACACTGTCCTTTTACTTCCTGAATTCAACACCCTTAGTCAGGAGAAGTGACACATGGGAGGAATTTCAGAAGACAGTGGGACTGTGGTGGCTAACAGAGAGCTCACTGTCAACCTGTTTTCCCAGTTCCCTTATACCACCATCAGTGTTCAGTGGACTATCAACAATATATTACTTTATGGGAACCATGCTTACCTAAAGGGGGCGGCAGCACATCATCTGGCATTAGCTTATGTCCAGGGTTCTGACACCAGCCATAGGTCTCAGAGAGGCCTTTGCGAAGGATGTCAACCTCATGTGGGGGGGGGGTAGTAACAGCACCCACCTTGTAGTCATCTGGAAACATTGTCAGCCAGGGCACCTTCATATTGGGCTGGTCCTTTGAGGTGTGGATCCCAAACATGAGGGGACCCAGGTCTACACCATGTGGGACTTCACACATGCCTGTTGTGCAGTCTGACATGGCGTCCACTGCTTTCACACTGTGGGTTGTATCTGTGAGCCAGTTTGCAGGCCACCTGCTGATATAGGGTCTGCTGCCTACCTGAGTGTGTTTGTGTATGATTCCTAAGTGGGGAATGATATCCAAGGATTAGATGGGCTGCCTATCTTGTTATCTATTCCATACTGTCACATAGTTATTGTACATGGCACAAAGCTTATAAGGCTGCAGAGTGTCTACAGGTCCCTCTACAATGGATGACAACTGTGGGCCTTGTAATGTGGGCACTGGGACATGTACTGGATGGGCAATAGCAAAGGGTAGCAAAACCCACCTCCCCAATGGATATGGTTCTCACACAAACACAACACCCCCTGCAGACACACATAGACACACTTGCCGAGACTGAGATTAGAACCCCTATCTATCTATTTATTGCTACTACAGTGTTATGCATTTATCGCACATGACACGGAGCTTATAGTTTGAATGTTGTCCAAAGGTACTTCTAAGGTGAGGAACATCAAAAGCCCTTGTAATGTATGGTAATGGGTGCTGCACTGGGTGAGAGAGGCTGCAGTATACTTTACACTACACACACACACACACACACACACACACACACACACACACACACACACACACACACACACATTTGCCAGAACTGGGATTAGAACTCCTACCCAACTAGTTGCTTATAACTACAGTGGTAGGCAACTATTGCACGTGCCACAGAAGTTATAGGACTGAGGCCTGAAAGGGACTTCTAAGGTGACTGATATCTAGAGGACTGCTAAAGTAGGGAAATGGGAAGTGTACTGGGTTTGAATGGACCCAAAATCTTTAACTTATAAACACACACACTTTTACATTTGTTAGGGCTGAGATTAGAACTTCTACCTAACTACTTGTTTGTACTACAGTGTTACACAGTTATTACACATGCCACATAGCTTATAGGGCTGAGGTTTGATGAAAGGGACTTCTAAGGTGACCTATATCTGCAGGACTGCTAAAGTAGGGCAATGGGGGTGTACTGGGTTTGAATAGTCCCAAACTCTTTAACTTATAAACACACACTGTTACATTTGCCAAGACTGAGATTAGAACTCCTACATACCTAGTTATTTGTACTATAGTTTTACACAGTTATTGCACATGCCACAGAGCTTATAGGGCTAAGGCCTGGTGAAAGGGACTTCCAAGGTGACTGATATCTGCAGGACTGCTAAAGTAGGGCAATGAGAAGTGTATTGGGTTTGGCACACACACACACACACACACACACACACACACACACACACACACACACACACACACACAAATGTTTGCATTTGTCAGGACTGAAACTAGAGCTCCTACCTGACTAGTTGTTTGTACTATAGTGTTACACAGTTATTGCATGCACCACAGAGCTTATAGGGCTGAGGCCTGATGAAAGGTACTTCTATGGTGACAGACATCTTCAGGACTGCTAAAGTGGGGCAATGGGAAGTGCACTGAGTGGGAATGGCCTGTTAATTCCTAGATCCTACTGACAATTCTCTATACTTCTATGGTGACAGAGATTTTCAGGACTGCTAAATTAGGGGAATGGGAAGTGCACTGTTAATTCCTAGAACTGTTAATTCCTAGATCCTACTGACAATTCTCTAAGTGTATGTGCATGCCCAGTGTAACCTTCTATAGTAAATGTGGGACTCCATTCCAAGGATTGTTGTACTCCAGTCTGGTTTATTTTGTGCTACAGCCATACCTCTTAACCTGTTGGTGCAGGTTCTCTGGAGATAGCTTATCAAAATGAGGATACAATGGGCCATACAGTGATTGTGACTATTTCTCTCAGTAATGTATGGGTTGCTAGGGTTACAGGGTTTGTTTTAGCAGACATCTGACATATATGACGTTTGACACTGTCATGTATTGTTTTAGTACCTCATGACATACTTCATCAGATCATCACAGTGATTTACCAGAGGAATACAGGCTGGATGATGCACACACCAATATTATGGGCCAGATGCTAGGCATTCTTGCACAGTCCAGCCTGTTGAGAGGTGTGCCTACAACCAATTGACTGCTGGAGCTGTGAAAATGGTCCGGCACCTTGGTGATATATTACAATGGTGGAATCTCTTTGCATTTCTGTTCTGGCATGGTTTAATTTCCAGTCCACGGTTGGGTAATATAAGTCAGGCAGGATCAGGGTGACAGGCAGAATCCAGATAGATTTGTAGGGGATGAGATATGTGGGGGGTGTCCTGGATCAGATATGTTGGCCTATAGCTACTAGTACTTTGCATGGGGGTCTTCTCAAAGGTTGACTTCACTTGGAGGGTCTTGTGTGTGTCAGAATGTTTGACCAGCTTGGAGGGGTGTGTGTGTGTCTCACATATATGTATGGCCCACCTCATTTGGCTTGGCTGGCCACATTTTGGGATCATGATGTTGCATAGGATGTGTGATTAGGGAAGGGTGTGTTAGTCCCCATGGCTGTGAGCCAGGATTGTGTGGGTGCAGATATGTCACCATCTTCCAGGGTTAGGGCTGCCTACAATGAGTGCATTGCCATGTTTAGACTCTTAGCCCTGCCTGTGTACTGTACAGAGTTTCACAGAATGTCCAGATTCATGACTCATGAATCTGGTTGGTTACCCAAACGAGTGTGGTTTTCAAGAAAAATTGTTTTGAAAGACACTCAGGGTTGAAGTCAGATATTACTGACAGTTGACATTGCAATTTCAGACTTCATACCCTTCAGACTTTCCTTGCTACTACAACCATTCCATCAACTTTCTAACATTATTAGAGCAGTATTTCAAAGGTGTCCTTCTCTTTGGACCTTTATCACCCCATTATCCATTGCTTTGTCCAGATGTCTGTCTCTCTGAGGCTGGCAGGATTGCTCCTAGCAGTTAGCAGCATGGCTTTTCTTTGCATTTTGTAGGCTGTGTTATGTTGGTGTTATGGACCCCATGACAGTCTCTAACAGGGCACTGTGGGTGAGGCATGGGCATTTGCCAGAGGCCTGTAGGCCAGGTGTGACAGATGTAGGCCATCTGTAGCAAGGCAGTGCATTCTGATGATCATATGTTCCCAGGCTGCAAGGCAGTGGACTCCCCTGGGATGGCATCAGTAAGTTGACTAGGTGTTACTGACAATTCCTTTCTGTTCCTGTTGAGCCATCACTCTAGTTGACAGCTGGATGCTGCTTAAGGCTAGGGACATGTTTCTGCATTTCTATGAGACTATGTGTGAGGGGGGGGGGTGACACATCTGTACACAATACACATTTGCACAGACTATGCTGATATTTGCTTAACATTTTGGTCCCATTTAGCATAGTGGTGTGCCCTATCTTTGAGACTACAGGCATAACAGTATCGACCACAGGTCAGATTGTTCTGCCATAAATATTTTTAGTTTCAGACGTATTACCTTTCAGAGCCATACTGCCACTGTCAGACCTGCTGTGATATCACTGTGTAAGTCTGTAGGTGAGAATTTCATGGATGTCGCTATGTGGGGGCCTTTGCCAGATATTTCTGTATGGTTTTCTACAGCTGATCTATTGGGTGAGGCTGGGGGTGAGTATGGAACCCCCACTTTGGCATCCATGCATGTGACCTATGACCCTCCCAGTTATTTGGCTCACCACATATACTGCAGTGGTATTTGTCAACTAGGGTGGTACTGCATAGTGTGGGTAACCCAGTATTGGGCATACACTTCCTGCTGTCCCGCATAGCTGTCAGTTGCCTGCTGCTATCCCAGTAAGCCACCCCATTCCCTCACATGCTTGCATCAATACCATAGATTTGCTATCAGAACATTCTACTCCATTCATTTATTGTTAAAAAGATTGACTTACCTTGTGCCTGAGGCAGTTGTGAGGACAGTGCTTGAGGACTGACTATGTCGGATGCATGCAGTACACTGCCTATACATGGTAAGGTATAGGTGGTGTGATGTTTGGCATCCATTTTACTGTATATGCAAGTCAGAGAGAGATAGCAATCCCTCGGGCCCTACAGTGTCAGTGTATGTGGTATGAGTTGCCTCTTTGTCAAGGCCATGGCATATTGGGCATGCCTACATCTGCCTACAGGGGCAGGCTCAGGATATTCCTCCTCCGAGTTCCTCTGTGCCTGTGGAGACTTTGGCAATGGTGGGGGGCTGTGTGGCCCTTCTCTGTTTTGTTACATACTATAAACATGTGTGCACATGTGGCTGGAGAGTACTGCAAGGCTCCACCAGATATGTCAAGGCAGTGGAACCATGACTTGATCATCCCAAACACAAACTCTATAATGATCCTGGTTTATGCATGTGCCTCATTATGGGATTCTTGTGTGGGTGAGGGTGCATTTCTGATGGATGTCATCAGCCGTGGCTCCAGTGCATTGCCAGCATCCCTCACCAGATGGCCATATGGGATGTCCCCACTGGCAAATGCCTGGTACAACTGTGACAAATGCCAGATGTGGGAGTCATGATAGCTTCCAGGGCTGCCAGCACACACATATTCATGATAATGCCCTGGGCATCACACATGACCTGACAGTTGAAGGAGTGGAACCCCTTTAGGTTTAGGTAGACCATACCCTGGTCATGGCTGGTGCTTTGATGTGGATGTGCGTGCAGTCTATGGCAACCAGTACCTCCCAGTATTCTGCTACACGGTGGAAGAGATGCATATTGCTGGTCCTTTCCTTACGGGTGCTGGGGAAGTAAATGTGCTCAGTGGCATATGGTTGCGTGGCATCCAGGAACTGGTGGAGTATCCTGGATGCAGATGTCTGTGAGACCCCCATGATGTCCCCAGTTGGTCTTTGGAAAGTACCTGTAGCTAGGATTCTTAAGGCTACACATACCTTGGTATCCACTGGGATGGGTTCCCTCTCTGTTGGTTCTGAGTCTGAGGCAAGGCTGGCACAGCTCAATGAGTTGCTGAAGTATGTTCCTGTCCACCCTGTAGTGCTCTACTATCTCCAGATCATGTAGCACCTGGTAGGTTACCCTGGGTCTGAACACACTTATCCTCCTCCTCGGTCTGAGTCAGTTGTCAATATTATCCTCAGTGCCCTTGGCCTCTTGCACATACTGATAGATCAAAGAGACAGCAGCCTCTAACATTTTTTCTAATTCTAGTTAAAATTCCTCCGTATGTGTACACCTATGGTGCAGAGTTTATGGCAAAAAACAGACTGGAAGGTATTTGCATAGTTTATAGTGGTGTGCTGCAGATACTGCCTGTGTGATTGGCTGACTGAGACATTCCACCCACCAGTTATTTTACTTGTATTTGAGTGCCTGTTTTGTGCTATTTCCCTTTTTTCCCCCCTTCCCATTTCCGCTCCTTTTAAGCCCTAAGGTGGGTGCACAAACCCACTGCCTAAATGTAAACAGCACTATTCCATTTTTATTAAGTGCCAGTGCACGCCGTGCACACCCGTTTAGCTACGGTAAACACATTTTAGCAGAAATGGCTCTCCCCTGGACCTGAATACGGTCTTTATTTCATGGAGTAAGACATTACAGTCTCAGACACACCCCCTTGCTTAGCTATGCTTAGCTAAGTGCAAACCCGGGCAACGGAGTTCCAATGTGCTTACAGCAAGCATGACACACACCCTTTTCATGTTAGTTGCTCCTCCTGCTTACACTATCCTGTTCTAGCATCTACACGGTTAGGTGCAGTGTGTAGAATTAGAATATTTTGTGATTCAGTAAACTTCCCCTCATTTGCATACCCCACTGCCTTAGTGCATAGCTACTGCTCTGACACAGAGCCTTTCCCCTTGACAACCAGTGTTCCCTGGTAAAATTTTGGTTCTGCATGTCATTGACTATAATGGCAAAATGCAGATTTCCCCTAAAATTGAGTTTTAATATTTGATTTTATTTTCAGCACAATCTTGTTTGCGCGCCACTGCCCTATGAATAATGGCCGAGATCGGCCAAAAAAAATACTTTGAGTTTTTATTAAATTAAACACTTTCCCATGGCAATGGGCATATATTTGGCCATTGGCATGCCTAAAGTTTATAATACATGTCTTTATTTGAACTGTCATGCCTCCGTTTTGTTATTTGCAGAAATGTGCTCGGTTAGTAACCGAACACATTTCTGCAACTAGCACTGTTCCTGCACGTTTACCTGCCTATTTCTTGAATCACTAATTCACCTCATTTGCATGTTTTTCACCAACAAATGAGGTAATTAGCATTCTGCATGACTTTCCGTGCTGCAACAGTGTTGGCAGGCTCGTGCACGTCATATCGGCTGTTTCCTGAATCGCTCGGCGAACATATTTCATGCAGGAACAGCTACACTGTTCCTGCATGGAGAATTTTGTTTAATGAATCCCCCAGTTAGTGTACACTTAATAGGGTTTATTGAATCAAGCCCATGTTTTAACTAAGCACTCTCCCTTATTGTTAGTTAACTGATTTTTCAAACTTGTCATATATCCCTACATACTGTGGGCACTGTGAAGAAGCATGTGTGTTGAAAGTCTCCCTACTACAAGTAAAATCCAAATGTCCAAAACAGTACATAGGTTCTTTAGAAAGGCAATATCTGCTGTTAGCCCATGATAACCTCATTAAAATGAAGGTGCTTAAATTGTTCTTTGTCTACTAATGCTTATTCATGGATGATGTAATAAATATGTTTGACTTCATTAATAATGAAGTGTTTGTACAACTGCATCTGTCACTTATCAGCCTTGAGTATGCTACCAGGAAGGAAGACAGACTGTTGTCTGGGACCCATCACATAGAAGCTTTAAAAAATAATTTGCTGTATAGATTTGGTACTCTTTGATATGATCGTAGGAAATTCAAGTCAACTGAGAATTGTGATCATTTACATGTTGCCTGTACTCAACCTTACACTGTACCCCTATCTTGAAGAGATTAGGGCAGTCATGTCCAGGATGACTTTGTGAGTACAAATCCAATCATCCTGGTCCCACCTGAGGGAAGGTAGTGTGTCACATGACTCAATTTGTAGGTGGAGTCTGTTCCAGAGATAGAGGGAGGTGCTGTATGATGGACATCTCTCTCCATTGTGTTTTAATTATTTGTTAGTGAGGATTTAGGTCTCTGGCTCTGCTAGTAGTAGGACTATTTGATTTGTGGAGATACAAGAGATCCAAGACCACGGGGTCCATAATGGCATTGCTCTCTCTTCAGAAGTCTATACGATATTGACTGAAAGGACACTGTTTTCTGTCCTTTTGGTAGTTTAGAGTATTTAGATAAGTGATCTTTGCAGTTAAAAACTCCTGGGGTCATTCTATTTGGTTAATATGTCTAGTTAGGTACACCCTGAAGGGGGCATTGTGCTCTGTAACAGGCTTAATCAATGCTAAATATAATGGAACAATGACCTGTTTAGATCTGGATGATATTCCCTTAGCAATTAGCTGTGCTAAGTAGAATGATTTCTTGACTATTGTCATCACATGAAAATCAAAGGAGAGGGAATTACCAATCTATGCTCCAAGGTCCATAACAACATTCTCAATTTGAAATCGAGTATTGCTTATTCTGCATATCTGGGAGTCTTTTTTTTCTAGAAAATGGAACAGTATTGCACTTTTTGTTTTAACATTTGATTTCAGCCCATTTTTAGTACACCAGTTATTTATGAGTGTAAATTCTTATAGAAAAGTTTGGGTGTCTGAGGAGTACTTGACAATGGTTAGCTAGAGGTCTTGGTTCATGGTATGGAAATCAGAAAAGTAAATACTGAACTGCAGAGATCTCAACACTGAGCCCTGTGCAACACTGCTGGTCATTTGCACAATCTTGGTTGAGACACGTGCCACCTGCTCTCTGTGGGTTCTGTCTTTTAGGCAATTTGCTATGCATCATACTACACAGGAAACTATTTTTTAAGTGTTAAGCTTGTTATGCTTGAATGAGGGATGGTGTGAATCGCCTTGTCCAGGTCAAGGTGCAAAGTGTGGAAAGCATGACTGCTGTCAACATCATTGTGTCACCCTGTTCAAGAAGTTAATCAGGTTCATTAGACAGGACTGACCCTTGATAAAGCCAAGCTGGTGTGGGTCTAGTTGGATGTGATTTTTGATATCATATTTAATTGTGTTAGTTCTAATATGTTTCATAGTTTTGCAGATGAGAGTTGCAACTATACTTCCGGGGTCAGTAGTAGGGCCACTCTTGTGGAGTGGCATTGTTATTGTATTGTTATTGCTGTGTCAAACATCAGGAAAAAAATCCAGTGTCCAGATTTAGGTTAAACAGTTGAAAAACTGACATTCTGTATAAGATCTGCAGCTGTACCAGGTTAAATGCACCAGTAAGTTAGAGTTACTGGTAGGTGATATGAAATTTAAGTAAAAAACTTTAGAACACAAGCTCTATGATGACCTTCTTGAGTAGTTCAGAGCTTGTTACCATATGACATAACACGTGAGATACCTGAAACTGCGGATCCTGAACATCTGAAAAATTAAATTTTGAAATCCATTGTTATGCCACGAAAGCATGGTAAGGGTGATGTTCTCATCTTGTACCTCCATACCTTTTCTGCTTAGGGGAATGGCATTACAGTGAACTCCAGGAGCACTGGATGTCAGTGTGTGTGTGTGTGTGTGTGTGTGTGTGTGTGTGTGTGTGTGTGTGTGTGTGTGTGTGTGTGTGTGTGTGTGGGTATTCTGAAGTATCACATTATCACAGTCAGTATATATTTTCCAAATCATATTAGTATTTCCAGTATTCTGTTTATTGCAATCATAGCCATTTCATTGTCAATTGAGACTCAAGCTGAGTACCCCAATATAGGATAAAAAATGCACATCACTGGAGTTTTCATATTTTATTGTACAGAAAGTCTGAACGTTATAAAAACTTAATTTGCAGTATATTTTCTAACATAAATAAGTGAAAAAAAAAGATAAAGCTTTGAACTTTGTTATGACAGTAACAGTACTGATATAAGACCTAAAAAAAGCTATAGCCATATAACTCTACCGAGCACTGATTAGTATTTCACTGTCAGTCATGTACTGACATTAATTTATATGGCTGCAAAAGAATGCATTCAATATACAGGCAATGCTCATGATTTAGGAAGTTACTTCAAACCACATGCCAAAATGATGGCACTTTCTAACTTAGACATCAGTTATATAATATGAGCCTTGGTACAGTTTTAGTAATAATGCTAAGGACTTGCTGTTGATGTTAACATCACACTTCATTCTGCATGGCTGGAAAGAATGGATATTGTCAGATATAAAAACTGGGCATCTGTGAGACTGGCTACTGTTTATATGGTACAAAGACTCAGTAAAGTGCTGCAGATGCAGTAGACATCAGCCTGCCTACTTTAGTTACACAAAGACTTACTGCACCACACAGCTGTAGAAACCCAAAACCAGCCTTAATGTGATATCTGGATTTAAAGACCTGCAGATAAGAAAGTGCGTTACTCTTACATTAACCATAGTGTGTAGCTTAGTACATTGTGTACTAAGTGAGGGTGCAGTTTAGTTTCATTGACTGCAAATTGTAAATTCCTGCCTACACCCCTGCTAGAGTGCAAACAGGGGCTCCTTATTGAAATGTTGAAACTCAAAATGCCAAGCCCTGACAAGCAGAAAAAAAAAGAAGGACTACAGGAGAAGATCAAATCTCAAAGATAATTCTTTTGCTTTAAAATTCTTTTTTGCGGGGAGGAAGGCCCTCTGCATCCCCCCAGTGTGGAGGCCAAGCCCTCCGCACACCCCAAACCAACACACCCCAAGCTTATATAAACCAGCTCCAAAACTGACATAACTCGGAGAGAAGGGAATGTTCTGCGAAATGGCCATCTTACACTTATAAGTCCATTTTTTGGCCATTCAGGCTCAAGTATTTGGGGACTTGCTCTAGCAGGTCCTGACATTTCAAATTAAGGGCTGCTATAAGCCATAAAAGGTAGGACATGATTCTTCTTCATCTATGTGGATACTAGGGTAAGCACTATCCATTCATTTGCCCTTTAATGGCTCTGAAAATGTATTTATTTTACTTGGGTCTGTGTTTTGTGTACTTGTGTGTATATATATTTTTTTCTTTTATAGTACAAACAATGCATTTGCCTCAGATCAGAAAAAAAACACAGCTTTTGTACACTAACAGTGGCTATTTGAGTGCAGTGGATAATTTTATAAAGCTGGAATTCCCAGTATATGTGTTAAGTACTTAATTATCTGCTTAGTGCTCAGCTAGTGTTATTTTTTAACAGCTTTTTGTCTTTTTCCATGTGACAGTTAAGTCACTGACACTCTATACCTGTGCAGCTGCAGTTCCCACCTGTGTTGTGAGACTAGCACTCAGTTATTGTTTTGTAATAATCCTTGAGTGTCTTGGCATGCTGAACTTCTTATATTTCTTCCATGGTTACGTGTAGTGTGTGTGTGTGTGTGTGTGTGTGTGTGTGTGTGTGTGTGTGTGTGTGTGTGTGTCTGTGTGTGTGTGTGTGTGTGTGTGTGTGTGTGTGTGTGTGTGTGTGTGTGTGTGTGTGTGTGTGTGTGAGGGGACTGGTGGTTGGAAAAACTCATGGCTTGCTTATGCAGTACCTCTATTAAATTTTTGCACAGACCTTGCTGTTATCAACAAGCGTGTGGCCTGCATATTACAACTGTGCATCATACTTGTTTGGTTTGGGTGTGTTTGTGGTAATTTTTCTGTGTGCAGTTTACATGTGCTGCTTGAGTAATTGTGCATCCTTATGTATGCTGTCACAGTATTACTTACAGCTAATGTTTTCATTCCTTATACTTTCTGTTTGCCAGCTTTACTATTAGCTGTTTCTGAACAGATTGCCTATGGTAGCTGGAGAATTGCAGTGTCAGTGGCTCAGCAGGCAGCACATTCACTTTTCATGCCAGAAGACCAGAAGGTTGTGTGTTCTATTCCTACACCAGATAACTGGATTGCTGATGCTGCAGTGCAGCATGGGGGGGGGGTGCTGTGCTGAACACGAGTGTGTCAATGGGGGTGTTGAACACCTGAGTGTGTCATCCTTTGAGTGAAATATTAAACAGAGACCCCATCTGCTTGACTTGGTGGTAACTCAGGTGGGTGTAAAAAAATCTAGCATCACCTATTGAAAGGAATAGAGGACATTCCCTAACACCATAGCAAAATTTCCTCTAGTAGTATAAGTATGACCTTGTGTCTCCCCCCAAAACAGGCTAGTAACCAAGTAGAACTAACTTGGCCAAGAATAAATAAATGAATAAAGTATGGCCCCTTGCACACAAGCTCCATGCCTGGATACTCCTAAGCGGTGGGGTAATGACTCTGCATTCCTGACTTATGTAATCATGTTTTCTTAAGTGAGTTAACGGTAATGGGTGAGTATGTTTTTAATGGTGGACTTAAAGGTTAAAGCCTGACAACAACTACTTATTTTATTTACCTCTTAAGTTTTTAATGGGATGGATGGACTGATCCTCAAGCCCTTTTTAGACAAGAACTAGGCTCTATAAAGCAAGGAAAATTAAATTGCAGAGAAAATAGATTTTCAGTAATGCTATATGTAAATATAAAAGCTTATAACTAATTACTACAATTACTGGCTCCATTAGTGTAAGTACAGTTCAGAGAGCATTAGTCCGAGTGGAATACAGAGCAGTATGTATAATACACAAGGTTATGAATGGTTATCTGAACATAATGATGTTATGTGTTCAAGATATGAACGCCAAGAAATTCATCTCAAGAGCCAACCTTGAGAAGTGAATCTTGTCATCCATGACAAAAACACATAATAATTGGTTATGATCAGTGAGACCCAATCATAACTCTTTATAGTGTTTCTGGTTTTATCTACTCCATATACTACCAGTTACAAAAAAATCAACCAAATTGCTTTATCAGCTTTAAATGCCAGTAAAGCACTTTGCGAATACTGTAGCATAGACAGCAAGTACATATAATTTCAGGAAAAATTCAGAAAGTGTTTTAAATACTCTCATTTAAATCAGTTACTTACACATTGATGTCTGTAAACTTTTGTGCATAGATGAGGTAAGATATTCAGGGACAGTTCTGAGTGAAGGAATGCCCATTCCATTACACCTAAGCTTAGCAGCACTTAAGGGGAGTGTACCAATTGTTACACACATTTGACTGCTACATTTGGGTCTACAGAAGTGCTTTACTGGTTTGTTTTTTTCTGACGTGGGAGTGTAATAATGACACTCTATGCACAAAATGATTACAAAGATTCAACCAAGAGTCCACATTGATAAATTTGACAGAACACTTTCCTATTTACACAGTCATTAGACTTAAAACACTTTTCCTGTAGATCAGTATGATTTGATATTAATTCATTTTTCAAGCATTATTATCATTATGTCATCACCCAAGAACATTGTAACAAAGAATTGTCAAAAGATCCATGACTATTGGTAATATACAGTATTGTATTATGAAAATATAAACAAACAATGTTGGATATTTAAACATACAATTCACTATTCACTACAAACACAATTAGTATTCATAAAATGATTGCATGTTAAAGTATAAAACGAGTAATTTTTCAGTGAAGACCGGTAAAAAGAAATACGTCTGTAGGAGCAGTACAGGCAGAAGTACTTATAAAAGATAAGGGCACTAGTGTAACATTGGAATATTTAGTATAACATAAGAAAATAATTACTGTAGATGCAGTGCATACAGGTATACTAGTACAAGACATGGACAAATGGTATAAATTAGCTATACAATGTGCAAAAGGTAATGGTGAACCAAACTACTTCTAACCATAGTCTTACTAGATAAAAAACTAATACGCTGGGACTACAAATGCTGAAAGGGTGTAAAGATTTACAATATGCCATGGATATAATAATAGCTATACTTTCGTGTGGTGTGTAGGTTCAATATAAACATATAGTGTATGGTTAGGGAGAGAGAGAGAGATTAGTAAATGGGATACATGTATCATGTATCCATAGTAAATAAGATGCAAGTACCTGGAGTGGAATAAAACGATAAAAATTAAAACGTAAAAGTTGTGAAACATCAAGATGAGTAAGACAAGGTAGGTATGGAATAATTAAGCATTAATGTTGCTTATAGCTGATGGTTATATGCTCTTATGTAGTGACTTACTGTTGGCATTTCATAATGCCATCTCAGTGTCCCTGAGGGTAAATCTCACACTCTGTTTTGGGTTTTTGTACTGAATTTGCCTTAATCATTGTTTATAATCATACCTCTAGATTTAATAAAATCCATGTAGGCAGAGTGTAGAGGCTACACAGAATGTTACCACATCTGTATACACTGCTCCCTCTCAGTAGCGTGCCATGCATATTAATCATGGCTCGTTGCCAAGGGAGAGTCATGGAACACAGTTATTGAATCACAGAGTGTAGTGCAAACTGTGTCCGCAGATGAATAAGACATTCCCACCACTGTTTAATAGCAGTAGTCCCAGTGTTATTTTTATGTTTTTTTTTTTGTTTGCATGGCACGCCATAAACCACAGCAGTGCTAAGCGGCGCTGAGAGACCAGACATCTAAAAATAGAAACCAGATGTAAATAATTATTTAACTAAAGGTCATGTTTAAGCATAGCTGTGTGAATTTCCATGGCATGCTGCGGTGCTCAGCACTGCTTAAAGGTAGCTCAAAGGTATATGTGAAGGTAGAGCAGAACTCCACATATCTAAATGGGTAGAGTTACAGCCTCATGTGCAGTAGGTGCAGGGTTTAAAAACATGGAAGGGCAAGTAAGCATTTATTTTTGAAATACAAATTATGCAAATTATTTTTAAATACTGGCCTGCTGTGATCAGCTAAGTTCTGCTAAGACCTGCTAAGCACTGCATAAACAAAATAACGGTTGATAATGTCTATGCATTCCTTGGCTGGTTTGTGCACTGCTAAGCATGGTCAAGCATTCGGTGTATTCAAGTTTTCCCACTACTCAGCTCAGCTGTGCTGGTTTGTGCAGTGCTAAGTGATGTGGCACTTTTTTAAATGCTGACCAATGGCATGTAAGGGTGGGAAAACAGGCTATATTAAGCCCAGTAGGCTGGAATACAGCATACTCCATTGAAGTTCTGTCTCTGAAGGATACTATGGCAGGCATTGATGAGGGTTAATGCTTTCAGCCGCAGTGTTGGGACATTCAGGAGTCGAGGGTCATGGTCAGGCTCCTTGTCAAAACCCATGATGACTGGCTCTTGCAGGGAGGTTACCAGGGCTCAAAGTGCAAGGCGGAGGCCTGGGACCGACTGGCAAGGGACCTCACCAGTGCAACTGGTATCCCCCACAGGTGAGCAGTGTCATCACCACCATGACAACCTGAAAAGATGGAAGGGGGCTCTCTTGGACAGCTTGGTCCAAGAATTATGGCAGGAAATGTTCTACATGTATGTAAGTACCTTTAACTCTGTTTCAGAAATATCTAATCTTGAATGTCTGCTAAACTGGCATGTATAATGGTGTGCTTCTCTCCCACCAGCTGCGGAGGAGAGGGCTCACAACATTGAGACACATGCCAGGCGCTTGACCAGGTTGATCTGTGAGTGTGGTGAATGCAGATGTATTTTGCTATCTATAGTCAAATAAGCAAGAAAAAGTAAAGCATTAAATGTGATTAGATATATACACTAAAGATTGTATTGCAGTGACTGTGGACTTACACCTGTACTGCAAGAAGTGCATACTGCCAACTGTAGTGCCATAAGCATGGAAGACTAAAGCAAGCATTAACCATAATAAAGTATATGCAATAAAGTTTGTAGTGCAATAACTGTGGAATTACAGCTGTATTGCAACACCTGCATAATGACAACTGCTGTGCAATAAAAACTCAAAACTATGCCAGTACCTGCATGAAGGTATCTCTAATAAGTCTGTTGCGTAAAAAGCATGGAATTAGGGCAATTTTGCAAGAAATCAATCATGACAACTGTTCTGCAATAGAAACATGAAATAATATCAGTACCTGCATGAAGGTATATTTAATAAAGTCTGTTGTGCAATTTGTGTAGAGTCAAAGCTGTTTTGTAAGAAATGAAGTATGACAATTGTTCTGCAATGACACATGAATCAATAGCAATAACACCAAGGTAAACTGTGTACATCAGGATTGTCTTTTTTTCACCATTGCATATCAGCTACATGCATTCAGGCTGTGAGGTATGGTGCTGCAGTCAGGTATAACAGTGAAATAGTTGTAGACTGCAAATAATAACCCATAATCAGATAGTGTTTGTTGACTTCACAGATATTTCAACACACTAACAATATATTGTGTACACCTGCATTCTATGTAGTAATGTATAGGTTACCTAGTATCTCTGTCATGCTTGAATTTAATGCATGTGTGTTCAACTGTCGCTGCAGTCTAATATACAACTATACTGCTATTACCAGGTCATATTTTGGTGCCAGGTAAGCTCTAGGCAAATATCAGTCAATCAGCAACCAGCAGTTACTCAGTAGCTCAGTTTGCTAAATGCTCTCTGTGAAATACATTTTGCCACCCACAGACAAGGGTTCGAATCAAGTGCTATGTAGCACTAATTATTAGAGTAACAGTCATGTAATGTTTACAGATATTCTCTCCACAGGAACTACAGGTAAATGGGTGAGGTAACCATTCTTCTGAGCCACAGATTGGTGCAGAGGCAATAACCCATTAATGATCATTGTCTACAAAAGGCAAGCGACTGCTTATTAGGAACAGGTCTGTATGTGGTTTTACTCAAACAGCCAATGTATGTGCAAAGTATTTATAGAGAAACACTTCAAAAAAAGGAATACATCACTCTACCAGGTATGTACTACACTTCCCAATAAAATGGGATGCAGATGGGAGGATGGAGTTATGGGAAAAAGGGATTACAACAGTAGGCTTGTATTAGATCTATGATATAGACATGTCAATGATACTCTGCTATCCAACACCTACAGGCATGCCTCTCAACAGTCCCTGCTTCGAATCACATCTCTCCTCTGTCCCTGTCTATCCCTCCTGGAATGGTCGGCTGTTGTAATAAAGATGGTGGATTGCACATAACACATAGTGACACTCTATAAGTGTGTACACTCTGTAACAACAAATTATGTACTGTAATTCACCTCCTCTCAGTCTGTCAATGTCACATATGAATAGTTTTAACATTGTAAAAGTGTCCCTGAATGTCCCTGATGTCCTCTGGCTAAGTCCCTGTGTGATGGACATTTGTCCCTGTTTAGTTGAGAGATATGCCTAACATAATTCTCAACCTCCTACAGTAAGAAATTGGGGGACAAAGGCCCAAACTCAGCTATAGAGTATACACATTGGCCATACAATGTAATAATGTGAATAGACTAATACATATTACTGTAGCATAAGTGTTGTCTGAGGGGTCTGACATGTGACAATCAGATTCTGTTTCAATATTCTGACAACAGCCATCAATGATTGGACAACCATTTGTCATACATCCACAAGTTTGTGCAAAAAGGACCATATCTATGAGGCAAACATGTTGACATTCTGCAAACATCTGTATAGTTGAGAGGTATGATGCCTACAGGGAACATATACTACAGCAGATTTGCATTGCTGTCTGTCATTGTAGCACACTAGTGTTGCTGGACTGTCCCCATATAATTGTTGTAATAGCACACTGCTATTTGTCCAGCCATGGCCATATGACATATTAGTGGGGATTTGCCCGTAGGGGACACACCTCAGTAGACTGGAGTGAAGGGTGTAGAGACATACAGCAGAATCTGCCACAACACTCAGGGACATTACCCAGTATTGCTACTATCTTGGTGATAACCACACATATAGTGTGTTGCCAGACTGTGGTGTATGACGTGTGAGGGAGCAATGGATAATGCAGGCCATTATGGGTGTGTAGGGTCTGTCCATAGTGGACATCAGTGTATCTGGTCCTGTAATGTGTTCCCCACTTGTTGTCTTGCAGGAACAATGTACCAATGGAAACATCCACCATTTTCATCTGCAGAAAATGATACTATAATGGATGCCCTCAGACTCCATCAGCGCATCCTGCTTTCCAGGGGTTGCCATGATCATGAACAGTGGGCAGCCTTGTGGGGAAAAATTGTGATGGCTGTGAATCAGATTGGTCAACAAGACAGGACCTACGAGCAAGTCTGACACTGGGCCATAAATATGGTCAATACTGCAAGTCAAAGGGCAGCTGATGTTGCCATGGATTGTGCTGCCACTGGTGGAGGGCCTGTAACAGAACAACCACTCTTGGCCACAGAGGAATCCCTGGCAAACCTAGGACCCACAAAAAACTCACAGGCATCCATCACACCATACATCCTGGAGGTGGGTGCCACAGCATCCACATCACAGGAGCATCCAGGTAAGCTTACTGTATTCACCAGTATAATACTGTATCACTCATTGTGGGAGGCTCTACATAACAGTACATTGGTGTCAGGTCTATCTGCATTGGTGGGAGGGTGGCATTTACACACAGTTGAGCACACGTACTCAGAATGTCAGAAATATAGCCAGTATTACATTAGCTACTGTACATGTGTTTATAGGCACATATATTGTATCACTGCAACATTGGTGTTGCTGACAATACCTCTCCCTCATCTTTTCATAGGTCCATCAGGTGTGGCTGGAGTCTGTGGTCCTGTACCTGGTAAGTGTGATACTGTTGTTTTATGGATCATATATACCCTATAAAAGTTAAAGGCTGCCATTGTGCCTTATGCACAACTATTGTGCTTAGCCAGAGTATGATAGTTGTATGTTCCATTTTGGAGCAGTTAACTACAGCGCATAGCCTGGAGAATGACAGGTGTGTATTTGTGCAACTTCTTGTTGCAGGTGTCACATCATGGGCCACTCGGCTCATGTTTCAGGCTGTCATGAAGGTACAGGCATGTTCTGAACACAACTCCAGATGGATGCTTAGGGTTAGGGATGCAGCACAGTCTGACATCTGTGACTGCCTCCACTGCATTGGTGATGCCATGGATCATTTCAGTGATGTAGTGGAGAGACAATGGCCTGAGACAGTGTCTGTCTTTGAGCGCACATTGTTTGTGCTGGAACATCTGGTTGGAGTTGGGCATCAGCCATGTGGATGTAAGCCAGTAACACCATTTGCTGAGAGTCTATGTGGCTGTGCACACTAATGTTCCCATAGTGGCAATACCTCCAGCACTACAGAGGGAAGTGTGCTGCTCCCATCACAACATGGCAGACTATGGGCAAGTAGTCCTGAGTGGGGGACACAGGCCCAGCAGACAGCTGTCACCATCAGGTACTAGCACCACATCTGACCTTGGGCATGGTAGTTCCTGTGCTACTCCTGATGAAGCCAAGTCCTGTGTTTGTGACCAGAGACAGCAAACTGTCCACTCTACCATGTATGGTCCACAGCTGTCCACCATACACATGTGTAGGACTAGCAACGGACTTGACTGTGTACATGTACACACTCCAACTCCACTGTCACATGCAGGTCACCAACAGACACACATGGCACCTTACCATAGCCCATCTAACCAGCACCCCTTCCTGACTCATGCACATGGTGTCAACTGTTTGGAACAACCTTGACTTCTAGCATACCCACACCACACACTGCGCATGTGATGATAGCTGTGCCACATCCCTGCCATCCATGCCATCAATGTGGGAACCTGCATATATGTGTCTGATGCACAGGGTGATTATATAACTCTACATGTGTTTGTGTAGTACAGTAGTGTTATTTCATGGCAGTTGTTGTGGGCCACGACAGGTACTGTATGCTGGCATGTGTAATGACTACACATCAGACAATGCGTATCTTTGTTGCCTGATGGTACACTGGTGTTAATGTTATAGAATGATAGGTGTGTCATGGACCTACGTATGTTTTTGTCCCAAGAGTCTGTCAGTTTAACTATGGACACATGGCGGCAATACAGCAGCACAGGATGGGAAGGCAGCACAGCAGAAATATAATGTCCAAAATGCATGCCAGTATATGTAGATGGCTCCCTAGGTGCATTTATGTAGAACAGTGTGTCAGGGACAATGGAGGCCATCAATGTCATCATGCTTTCATACCCTGTGACACACTCTACTACCCTTGATACATGTCACCTAGCTATTCTGCACATACAACTCTAGACGGTGGCAGACATAAATTATGCTTATGTAGAGGAGGGCAATTTAGGGCCAGCGGCTAGTCACAGGGCCATAAAATGCATAACCAATGCACAGGGGAAGGCAACATGGGCATGTTTGTAGTGCTGCAAGGGGACATATAGGTTCATAGGTTCATAGGTAGGTACTAGGCTATCGGCCCTAGGGCCTATACAAGCCTAGCCAAAAAATGTACCCTGGCTTTCGCCACCCAAGAAAATTATTTTCCTGTGCCCCTGTCGAGCAGAGCCACAGAAGGGATCCTCGGGGTGAATTTCCCATTTCCCATCCAATCATCAAGATTTTTCTTGAAGAGTGCTAATGTGGAGCTCTGTTTGACATAGATAGGTAGTCTGTTCCAGAGTATGGGAAGTCTCTGGGACAGGAATCTATCCCTCCAGCATGTTCTGTTCATTGTGGTGACAAGGTTAAGGTCCCTAGAGCGTGTAGCTCGGAGGGATTGGGATTTCTTTAAGTGGAGCATGTCCAACAGCTCTGGGTTTGACATAGCTTTGTATGTTAGGCAGAGCTCACCCCTAAGTAGGCGATATGTGATGGAGTAAAGCTGTAGCTTTTTGAGATGGTCTGCATAGGGCATCTGTTTGAGGCCATGCAATGGTATGCATTTTATGGCCCTTCATACACACAGACACACACAAGTTGGTTGCTGTGAGATTAGAGCCCCTACTTATCTAGTAGTGCACACTATACCTCTCAGTGCTTATCATATGCACTGCGCTGTTTAACTGATATTACACTGTCAGCTAGCACTCTTAAGGTGGATGACATCAACAGGCCTCTTAAAGGAGGCCAATGTTGAGGCCACTGCACAGAGATAGCCCAGGCTTGTCAGAAACACTTCAAGGGGATATATTTACATACACACAAGTTGAATGCTGTAAGATTAGAACTCCTACCTATCTAGTAGTACACACTATAGCTTATAGTATTTAGCGCATGAGCCACACTGTTTATCTGATGTTACACTCTCAGCCAGCGCTCTTAAGGTGGATGACATCAGCAGGCCTTGTAAAGGAGGTCAATGTTGAGGCCAGCAGCCAGTTACAGGGCCATAAAATGCATACCATTGCATGGAGAAAGCCCATATGGGCATGCCCACAGTGCTGTGAGAGGATGTATTGATACACACACAGTTGGATAATGTGAGATTAGAACCCCTACCTATCTAGTATTACACACTACAGTACACAGTACCTATCACATATGTCACAGGTTATGTCTGTTGTATATTTTGATGCAGGCACAGTACTTGTGGAGTATGCAAACTGGCCTTGTGTTTGACAGTGTGTGTGGCCTACATGGTGATACTGCTTGGTACTGTTATTGTTTCTAGTGTCCTAAGGGTGGGGTACCTGTTAATATCACTGCTATGTGTGTACACTTACCAGTCTAGCCATATGTGGCTATTTGCAGTTTGATAGGCAGACATGCGGCCAGGGACAATATGGCCAGTGCAAGGCCTGCTTTGCACCCATTGTACGTTAAACCCCCTGTGTACCTATGTCTGTCTGCTGGGTGAAGGTCTACTATCACAGGAGTCTGTGGGTGAGTGGATTATTTACTGTTGTGGCCTTGGTCTGGTTCCATCGGACAGCTTTTGTGATGTGTATATGCAGATAACCTCAGCATTCTGAGGTATATGGAGACATTCATACATCTCTGCCCATATCTATATATGTGTATAACAGGGATGTCTCCTTAAATGTAGATGTTTGTGTAAGTAATGTAAATGTGTTATGTAGATGTATGTGGGGAGTCTATGTATCATTGTACTTTATATTGCTATATATACATCTTGTTATTATATATATATATATATATATATATATATATATATATGTGTGTGTGTTTGTGTGTGTGTGTGTGTGTGTGTGTGTGTGTGTGTGTGTGTGTGTGTGTGTGTACCAAATACTGATAGAGACACTAATCAAGCATGAAGGGAATAGGGAGAGACAGATATGTATATGTAGCTTTATGTATGTACAGGCATATTTCCACATAGCAGGTCTTTGGGCAGTACAGGCAACAGACTTGGGCTCAAGTTAGCTAAGTGTAGGACCATGCCCAGTGTGATTGTCAGTACTTATAAGGTGACTCCAGGCCAGAGCTACAGCTACTCCCATCTGGGATTATTGTGCAATGCAGGCAATTGGCTGCTGTACCTGTTACCACAGTACTGCAGTTCCCTGATATTGTCCAAGGCATTTCCCGGCTGTTTGCAGATCTTAATATGTGACTCATACTTCAGAAATCTACAGAGCTTCACAGACTGTCCAGACTTTTGCCTCATATTTTTTGCCCGTTTCACATAACATTGTGGTTTTCTGGCAAATTAGTGGCAAACCATTGAAGATTGAAGTAAATAAATAATGACAGACATTTGAGTTTCAGACTCCATGCACATCAGGAGAGTCATGCTAATGCAGAACCTGTTATTCTACTGACATTCTTCATTTGTAGGAGGAAATATTTAAAATCTATCCCAATTTGTGGGCCTTGGTCCCACTTGTATTAATTTTATTTGGCCAGATTTCCTGCTCTAAAAGGTTGAGAGGTATGGTGTGACTGGGGTACATGGTGAAACACCACAAACAGGGTGAAAAACTGCATACCTTTTCCTGTACATGTTTTTGCAGAATGTCCAGTATTTTGCCCTATATATCTGCTCTGTTCCTCATACATTTGTGGTTTTCTAGTGCTATACTGTAAACAGCGGTCACTGAATTGTTGTACCTACTAACACATTTAAGTGATGGCCTTTACATCCTGCAGCTAATCTGACCTGCTTCAGCCTACTGTTATACTAGTCACCTGGAAGGTTACTCAGAGTGCGTATAATGTCCTTCTGTATGTATGGCCCTTTGTGCCCCATTCACTCTAGCTTTGTTCAGCTTTCTTGCAGTAACAGATTGAGGGGTTATGACAGTCTGTGGGACTACCAGTATATGAGTATCTCACATGCAAAAGATGTTGGGATGTTGCCAGATTTGAGCCATCAGCACCATCATACATGCTACTGTCCCTGGCCCAGTGAGATACACCAGCCCCTAAACAGAGAAGTTTCATTCCTCACACTATCAGCAAGATAGAGAAATTGTCTGGTCTGCTGGTATATCATTGCAGACTTAAGTGTTACAGCAGTTGCATGGGAACACTGATGTGTTTGGGGTGGGGGATGATCAGCCTATGCTCTGCTGGTATAGACAGTCATGTGACTGTCCTGTGACCCTGCTGTTTGGCATCTCCCTGGAATAATGTCATGGAGTTTCCAGCCATAAGGCCTAGTGGATATTATGAGGCACATACTAGTGAACAGAGTAGCTGTTGTCTCAAGTGGCTGTTAGTTCTGTACAGGCAGCCCAGTAGCCCACTATGGATCTCTGCAAGTAGCCCACTAGCACACTATATATAGCCCACTATATTCCCTTGCATACATGTGGCAAGTCCATACATATGCTACCATATTCCAGTACCCCTTACAAGTGGTGTACAGGAGAGTGACTTACCTTGACAGACCTGTAGTTCAGGACTGACTCTGTCTGATGCATGCAGTCCACCGCCAATACATGGTGAAATACAGGTTGTGTGGGCTAGCTGGCATCATTTTTACTAATATGTATGCAAGTCGGAGTAAGGTGTCTGCCCCTAGGACCCTAGGTTGTCAGTGCAAGTGATATGCATTGTCTCTTGGCCAAGGCCAGGGCATACTGGGCATGCCTACATCTGTCTACAGGGACAACCTCAGGGAGTTCTTCCTCTGAGTCCCCCTGTGAGTGTGGCTGTGGGGACCTAGGCACTGGTGGGTGGCTGTGTATCCCCTCCCTTTGCTGACCCTGCCACAGCTGTTTCCGGAGGATGATATTGTGCAGCATGGCACATACTGTGAACATCTGTGCACATGTGGCTGGAGAGTACTGCAGGGCACCACCAGATATATTGAGGCACCGGAACCATGACTTGAGTAGCCCAAACACACGCTCTATTATGTTGCTAGTTTGTGCATGTACCTCATTATGGCATTCTTCAGTAGATGTGTGTGCATTTCCGATGGGTGTCATCATCCACAGTTCCAGTGCATAGCCAGCATCCCCTAGTATATGGCCATATGGGATGTCTCCCCTAGCAAACATCTGGTATAGCTGTGATGTGAGTCAGATATGGGAGTTGTGATAACTGTCTGGGCTGCTAGCACACAAATTCATGATAATGCCCTGGGCATTGCATACAAACTGGCAGTTGATGGAATGACACCCCTTGTGGTTGACATAGATTCTGCCCTCCTCACTGAGTGTTGCCTTGATGTATACATGAGTGCAGGGTAGTTTGCTACACAGTAGAAGAGGTGTATTCTGCTAGCTCTCTCCTCAGGGGTGTGGGGTAAATGTGCTCACTGTCATGTGGTAGCATGGCATCTAGGAACTGGTGGAGTACCCTGGAAGCAGATGCCTGAGAGACCCCATCATGTCCCCAGCTGGTCTTTGGAAAGTACCTGTAACTAGTATTCTTAGGGCTACACATACTTTTGTTTCCACTGGGATGGGTTCCCCTCTGTTGGCTCTGGATCTGAGTTGAGGGTGGCAGATCTCGGTGAGTTCTTGTAATATGTCCCTTTCCACCCTGTAGCACTCTACCATCTCCAGGTCATGTAGTCCTGGAAGGTTACCCTGGGCCTGAATGCTCTTCTCCTTCTCAGTCTAGGCCTATTGCCCACGGTAGCATCAGCCCTGGCCTAGGCATCTAGCATATACTGATGTAGAAGAGCTGCAGCAGCCCCTAGCATTCTCTCAGTTAAAATTCCCAAGTCTGTACTCCAGTGGTGCAGAGTAAGGGGATAAATCTGATTGTAGGGTGTATGCAACCTTTATAGTACTCTACTGTAGGTGCAGCCTGTGTGATTGGCTACCTATGATGCATTCCACCTGCCAAGTACATCATTAAGGGGTTTTAATAGCCCTAGTTTAAGTAGAACAGGGGTCATCAGTTATTTATATATGACCGGCTTTATCAGAAAAATTGTTTTCTTTTTGTTTTTTTTCTTTTTTTTGACAGCCTTCCCTGCTAAGCACTGCAGTGTGCAAATCCATGCTGCAGGGATAAACAATGCTCAGAAGTCACTGGATACACCCCCATGGACAGGCACATTCAGAACACCATGCAAACACTCTCAAACCTACTGAAACATGTACCTCAGAGGTAAATAAAGCTTAGCAGGCACTGTACACCCCCTGCTGAGCTTAGCAGCACACCGCACAAACAGGCACCTCTGAGCTCCAATGAGCTTAAAGGAATAAAGAGACACATCTGATGTCAGCTACCTCCTCTGTGGACAGCACCATAGTTCTCTGCCTAAACGGAGGGGATCTGCGGGCATGGATAACCACTTTTGCTGTTCAGTAACCCCAGCTCATTTGCCTAGGGATCTGTCCACATAACCTGGCAACCATCTTATTCCAGGCCCTCCCTCATTAGCAACCACATTATACACATTATACATAGTCCATGCAAGATCCTATAATGGATTAGTATCACATACTAATAATTTTTGGTTTTACCTTTTTAATTATTTTTCTGCATAATGGCATGTTTGCACACTGCTGCATACTGCGTAAACATGACCTGATTATTAAATAAAGAATTTGTTTTACATTCTTTTCCATTATGTTTTGGACACACAGTGCATAGTTTTGCACATATCTGTGTCTTTTAAGCTATTTCTGCCATTCAAACTGCACTTTTACAGCACCTGTTGTCTTTTTAAAATCCTGAATATGGATTTTTCTGTGTACACTTCAGACACCAACATGGGGTCTGCAGGACTGCCTATCTGATTGCTCTGACACCCTCATTTGCATACATTCCACCTGCTTATAAGGTGATTTGCATGCCATGGACACTTCCATATTCAAATACTCGTGCACGCCCCTGAGCTCCATTTACTGGATCGCACATCTGCTTACTTCTGTGTAAGAACTGTGCCACCATGTCTGCCCAAACAATAAATCTGTGTAGGCTTTATTGAATTCTCCCCATAGATTAGATATACTATGCTTAATATTTGTTGTAGTTTTTATCTCCTGATGTCATCAATGTGCAGTAGACTTTTTTCTTGCTCAGTTATGAATATGCTGTACTTATCAATGCCAAACCAGGCAAACCATAGTGGGATCACTTTTAAAGCACTCAGTTGTAGGCAGCAGCCAATAAAAGTGATGCTAGTATGCAAGGGTTAGGATAGTAACTTGAATCAGTCCCTCATTTGAATAACTATGGTAGTTTCTTGGCTCTCAAAATGTCTCCCTCAGTCACTTGCATTGCCAGAAATGACCAACATGGTTGGAACAAGGCCTCAGGATTCACTAACATATTCCCAAACCATGAACCAGGAACCATGACAAATAAGTAAGTAAATACATGCAATTACTACTATAAATAAATAAATAAATAAATAAATAGACAAACAACTAACTAAATAAATAATTAACACAGCTCTACTCAATTCATAACTCTCTAAATGCTGGCTTTGACTAAACAGTATGCTATGTATAGAATATTGAGTTCTGTCTTGGAAATTACTTGAAATTCAGATGTTAGTCCATTATAAATAATTATAACAACCCTATTCAATTCATAACTCTCTAAATGCTGGCTTTGACTAAACAGTATTCTATGAACAGAAATTTCTTGAAATTCAGATGTTAGTCCATTCTGTTCAGAAGGTTTTAGTCACTGAGAATAGGAAGTGGTGAGTAGTGGTAAGGTATTGAGAGCCTTCACAAATACAAGACTGTTGGTATATGTTAAGCAATGCAGAAGGCCTGTGTCTATGCATCATTGGACCTACAGTGACATGCCATAATGCATAAGGCTTATGCCTGTTCTCTTTGTGCCAGAATGGTGGTACGGGCTTCTTTTATGAATCACACTATTCTTCAGACCAGGTACAGGGTACATTGTGCATCTTCTGTTAACTGTACTTTGCACAAAGGGACAGATTCTAAAAGAGTTGTTGTCGATGTAAGTCTGTCCTGATTACAGAAGACTTCATCTTAGTGTAAGTGACTTACTTTGGTGTAAGGCCTATCTATATACAGGCTTACTATGGGGAACAGATTCCAAAACATCTCAGTCTGCTCTCAGTGTAAGTGATCATTTAAGAACCTTTTGGAATCCAAGCCAACATCTGTGAAAATGGGATTTGAAACAGAAGCACTTTGTAGTATAACAAAATTTATCATCTCAAAGTTTCCATAATGCTGAATACTGGTAAGTGGGGGTTAGACTGTGCTTTTATAAATAAATTATTAGTTATTTAACTGATCATACAGGTTTGCATATTAAATATTATAATTTTGTGGGTGTAATATGGAGGTTAAACAGCATGAATGCTAAAAGCTGTAGCTCTGTGAAATACATCAGTTTTGGATCTAGATGACTATGAAAAGGAGAATGCGGGCTTGGTGGCCTGGTTCACATAGGTGACATATCAGTAAAATACTATATTATTGCACAAATGCTCTCTTTGAAATAGAGACAAAATTTGATAAAAATTTCAGCAAGCTTGAGTAGCTCACTGCAATTATTAGAGGATTAAAGAGAGACACCAGAAATGATTTTAGTATAGTATAACAGACTAGTTTCAAGTGGCTTAAACAAAGACAGAATGGCACCAGAAAACAGGCTAAATTAGTGGGAGAGAAGATCTCAAAATTGTAGAGAGATGACCTGAAAATCATTGTAGGAGAGAGAGAGAAGTTCAGGCCTCTGAGAAGACAGAAAAATGTAATGTTTTGCTATATTTCACGTTATTGTGAAGTGCCATACTTATGGATTGTAGACTGGCTGGTGAGATAGGCTGCAGTCAAAAGAGGTTTGGTTATTGCAATTTAGATTGTATGCTAAAGATTTATTGGTATAAATACACAATGGCAATGCTACTTTCTTTCCTACTGTTTGAACATGTGCAAAGAAGGGTTTGCAGTAAAGCTAATGCATAATATTACACTTTGAGTGGCATGACAGGATAAGACACATTATTGTAGAAACATTGAGGAAGCTATTTCATTGTATACAGATGGGTTGTATGGGAAAATAAAGTGGTGGCAGGTAGAATGGATAGAGAGACAATTGTAGTAAACACATGCCTTAGCTAACTTAAATTGTTCATATTGTAGGGATGGTATCAGTGACCAGAGATGCACACTATTCTGGAGGCATATATAGGGCAGTTGGTTCCACCCAGAGTTATCTAAGCCTAGCTCTGAGAGGACAGCAGTGGAATACAAAGTGGAGACAGGGCAATAGACAGGATGACAAAGGCAGGCCTCTTGACTTGAAATATGGGGAGGGGAAAGTAATTTCATTAAAAGACAGAAGGTGTAGAGAAGACTAGTTAGGGAGAAGGTAGTTACTACAGTCTCTCAATAACTAAATATGAGGATCAGGGAAAGAGTAAAATATAGAGATATTGCTCTAGTGTTGCTGCAATGGCTTGTGCTAAGGATGGATGAAAAGGAGTGCAAGTATACTGATCTGGACAAGGGCTGGCTAAGATGTAGGAAAAGCTTTGTTTCAGAAAGGGAGGTAGGACGTTACTAAAAGATGGGCAGTTTAAAAGTATTTGACTCTTTTTATAAGTCTAACCTTGATGAGTTGGACATGGATAGGATGTTTTTTTAAAGAAGAAATGTTTGAAAATGGAGAGGAAAGGATTATACTCAGTAGAGTAATGTATTATTTAATTCAGTTTTAGAAAAACTCAGTTGAGAAAACAAGCTGAAAATAAGAAACACATGCTAGCCAGGGACTACACCATGTCTCAGTTTTTAATTTTCTATGAGCACTTTCGTTAATGAAGTATTAACTTCTTCAGATAAAACACAATACACAAACAGTTCTTTAAATAAAGAATTAATGATCATGTATTTGCCAAGCCTCCTCTGTAATCTAATCCCACGCTCAGTTGCTTGATTGAATGTAGTGCCTTCAGGAAGTGTTGCTTCTCCTTGTTCTGTTTTAAGAAATGTAGGTACTGTAGTGTAAAAAAAGAAAGAATGTCTGGTCAAAAGAGAATGATACAAGAAAAACTGATGTGCTTTATCTTACTATGCTGCATAGGAAAATGACTGGATTAAGGCCCTTGGCTTGAACTAGTAACAAGTTTTAAGGGGAAGCAAATAAATAAAAAAGAACACTAAATATAATAAAAAGTTTTCCTCTAGCAAATAAATGAGTGCTTCTAGTAGAGTCAACTGGGTATCTGGTTCTCATGTCTATTTGGAGGCAATCTGATAAGGAGCAATAAAACAGAATATTTCTTTCTTTCAATGGCTAGGAGATAATGTTTTCTGAAAGCATCCAATTGATTTTCCTAATCTGGAAGAGGAATATAGAGAAGACAAAATCAGACAGCATTTAGTAGACGCTTAGGCTGTACTATGCATCTTAGCATGGATAACCTTCTATACAGATTAATCCAACTCTGTAAGTGTGGCTGTCAGTCTGGGAAAATTGTTCCTATTAGGAGGGTTAAAATCAATAGTTGAAGATGCACACAGTTTTGTGTGTTAGTATTATACATTTTAGGGGTGTTCTGTAGGCATGTTTGTTTTTTTGTTTGAGGGTTTTCACTTAAGCAATACATTTTGTATGATATGACATAGGATCAAATGGATAGGACAAGAAACAATTGCATACATATGAACCTGCTAAACATTAGTGTATGCATGTAACACAAAAGCTGAAACTAGACTTTTAAAAAAGCTGTTAAACATAACAGGTGGGAATAACTACTTAGAGTGGCAACACTTTCTATATTAACTTTAATATAAATGGTCTCACAGATATATACACAAACGAAAGAGTAGAGGATGTGAATTTGATAATAAAATGATTGCAGGTTGGTTATTTAGCGGAATATCTTGGACAAAGGAAAAGGGGTGCACTTATATTTTTTGTAAGAGGAGCTCCAATAGTGATAGTATAGGGAAAAGGATAATAATGGTAGATTTGTAGTACTAAGGGGCTACTGGCAACGGAGGATGATTTACTCTGGCATGCATTTATATTTGACCTAAAACTGGTTTAATAGAGCTTAAAATAATTCTGGGAGAAATATTTAGCTTTCGGCAGGGAATATTGCTTAAAGGTGGGGACTGGGATTTGATATGCAGCAGTGTGGATGTATCTAGAGAGAAAGGGAAAATATAACAAAAGAGGATAGAATCTTGAAGAAATATTGGAAAATATTTGGCAAGGAAGATGTGAATTCAGTATAGGAGTTTGGGGTGAATTTGCATATTATTCCCTAAGATACAAACTGGGCTAATCTAGACAGAACTTATATTTCATAGAATCATGTGCATTTAATGGAATGTTTTGATAAGCATCCAATTACTATTTCAGATCATACTCCAATACTAACTAAAAATGTAGGGTAATGAAACAAAAATGAGGCACTGGTGCTTTCCTTCTTATCTGTTAAAAAAGAGAGGAATTTAAGGAATGGGTTGTGGAAATTATTCGGGAGTTATTAGGGAATATAGAAATATCTTCTGAAAGCATAGCTAGGGAGTGGGATAAAATGGGAGTTTTAAAAATAGGGTGGAACTAAAAGAAAGAGAGATATGGTTAAATAGTATCAATAATTGGTTAGCGGGACTGACAAAGGTTAAAGTATTGGAGAATCGGGGAAATCTCACAGAACAAGAGGCGGCTCAGTTGGAAAATGTTAAACAGAAGACAAGGGATTACCATGATAATATGCATGAGTTTAGAAAGACAGCTGTTAAACATTTTTTGATAACTCCAGAGCACAAAAACTTTTAGCACAATGACCCAGGCAACAGGAGGTAGAAAGGGTTTCTGTGAAGGTTAGGAATCCTATAACAAGGAAGATAACCAGAGATCCTGTAGAGGTACTAGAAATATTTTGGAATTTTTTATGAAAATCAGTATAAAGCAGATTAAACATGGACATCAAAAAATGTGCAAGTGGAAATGTTTATTGAAGAATTAAATATTCCAAGGTTAGATCTATATGGGGCTCAATTACTAATAGTTAGGATAGCAGGAGATAAGATAAAATGGTGATGTATACCCAATCAACAGGAAAGTATCCAGGAATAGATGGTCTTCCTGTGGAAGTGTATAAGCTAGGAGGGAAGAAATTGACAAAGATCTGGAAGACTTTGTCTAACAGTATTTTAAAAGGGAGAGAAGCAACAACTTCCTGGAAGAAAGCAGTGGTGGCTGTAATACATAAGGATGGTGAAGACCCATCAGACCCAGCTTCATATAGGCCCATTTCAATTCTAAACCAAGATTATAAAGTTTTTATGTCTATAATGGCTAAAAGAAAGGCAAATGTGATGCCAAAATTGATAGATATGGATCAGTGTGGTTTTGTGGAGAGAAGGCAAACATTTGACAAAATTAACAGAACAATGATGATCCAGAGGGAAGCAGAATGTAAGAAAATGCCACTGTTGTTGGGGGGTATTGATGCAGAGAAAGCATTTGATAAAACAAGGTGATATTTTATGAACAGGGCAATGGAAGCATTTGTATTTTATGATAAAATTATAAGGTTGATCATGAGGACATATGAGGGATAGGAGGCAAAAATTAAAGTGGGTGGGTTCCTCTCTGAAAAGTTCTGTTTGAGCAGAGCAACTAACCAGGGTTGTGTCCTCATTTACCTTTGTTATTTGCATTATATTTAGAACCAGTGGCAAAGAAAATAAGTGACTCAAAATTCAAAAATCCAATTGGTATGGTAATCAAGAAAAGCTGGCTTAAATTTGCACAACATTATGTTATATTTTTATTCTGATAAAATCAGAGAAGGGTATTTCAGTGTTGTGCAACATTTTGACATAGTTTCCTGTTTTTCTGGGATATAAAACTAATGAAGATAAAACAAAGACAATAGCTATAAACTATGTACCGACACATGGATTGGTTCAGTAATATCCATATTTATGGGGACATGATAAAATGAAATACGTAGGAGTATGGATTATACAGGATTCTGTTGTGGCAGCTAAGGATATGTGGGAGGAGACTATACAAAAGATAATACAAAAGCTGAGAAATTGAAAGCTCTGTTTTATGGATATGGATAGCAAGATCCAAGCAAAGTGTTTTAGTCCCTTTCGTTTTATGCACAGGACATGCATATTTTTTATCAACCAGAGGTGCAATTGTGGATAGCAATTAATAAAGCACTGAAGAATTTTATCTGGGAGAAGACAGCAAAAGTCAAATGGGATAAGCTGATTCTTCAGTATAACAAGGTGGTTTGGAATTACATGATTTCTAGAGATATTTCAGAGCTACACAGTTAAGGCTTTTATACAAAACACAAGCATAAAGGTATAACTCAAACTGGAAAGGGATGACAGCAAATCAGAGGGAAGCTCAAGAAACAAGCAGGGACTGGGATTCTGGAAGCAGATCCTTAAGGAGAATAACAATAATTATACAGAATATTATATTCATAAAGCAGCAGAAAGAATTCTAAGAACTAAGCCAGCATGGAAATGGAGAAAGGAGATTCTGTCAGTAAGGATGACTGCAATTAATTATACAGACAATATGCAAGAGGGGGGGATGGAATTTACTGCAGAAAACTGACGAAGGAACCAAGGTATTGGGAGCAAATAATTAGAGCAGGAAAGGTAATAGAATGGGAAGTGGCAAAGAATTTATTTGGACTGTAGGTTAGACATTGCCTTCCCTATCAAGGTTTTATAGAGTATAGACGGAGAAAGAAATAGGAGTATCCTAAGTGAAAGACTAGCACTGGTAGAGATTTTAGAAGAATCTAGAACAGAAGCTGCTGTTTAAAAAAGGGTAATGTATAGACCATATAAAATATTACATGATAACTATAAGAATCAATCTGAGGAAGTTGAGAGGATTTGGAAGAGAGAGTGAGTAAGCAATTCACAAAGAAACAATGGAGGGTATATGTATGTCTCTAAAATATGCAACAAAGTCTAGAAGATTTAGAATCTTTGCTTGGAACCATTTACATAGATATTTTTGTACCCTCAAGTAGACTCCAAAGAATTTTTCCTCAGGTAGATAGGAAATGTTGGAGGTGTGACAGGCAAGAATGGGATAACTGGGAACATATATTTTAAGAGTGTAATGAGTTGGCAGACTTTAAAAATTCCCTGCAGACTAGTCTATCAGAAATACTGGGTGAGCAAACTGGTATAACTAAGGAAATTGTATTTTTGAGCTATGATACAGAATTGGAATTGCCTAGATATAGTAAGGCCTTGCTGAATCTAATTATAGGGGCTGCTAAAAAAGCAGTTACTAGAAAATGGAAATCAATGTCTAAATCAACTGTACTACAAGCAGTGAATATAGTAACAGAGATAAAACAACTGGCAATGGGATCTTTAGAAAAGGACAGAAGCAAATTACAGAGAAAAAAATGTGAATTGTGGGAACAATACATGTAGAATAATATTTTAGAGGAAGAAGAATGAGATTTAAAAGAGGGTGGGATTTTTATGAGCTGTATAATGTTTGATTGACAATGATGAGATTGATTATTCTTCTTTTGGCTTTTCCAGGTTAGGGGTCACCACAGCGGATCACCTGTCCGCTCATGATTGGCAGTAGAGTTTTACCATGTCGAGTTGCCAGCCTGGCGCCCAACCTTCCACGGAAGGCACACACATGCACAGGGCCAATTTAGAGTGTCCATCCACCTAAAGAATGTTTTTGGGATGTGGGAGGAAACTGGAACACCTAGAGGAAACCCACGTGACCACAGGGGGGGACATGCAAACACTGCACAGAAGGCACCCCACCCGAGGACAAAACTGGAGAACCGCTTGCTGTGAGCCGACAACGCTAACCGCTGCACCACCATGGCCGCCCCAATGACGAGATTGACTATAAGTGATGTATAATGTTTGCAACTAAAAATATGTATGGTTTGTTTTCATTTATATAAATGTATGATTGCCTATGTCAAAAAAGGCATACAACCAATTATTTACTCTCTGCAAGACCTTACTATTAAAGTGGATCTGTTTCAAAACAAAATGAACTATATTCAGATATATTTCTCCAAGCAAACTAAAGCTCTATAACAGCATGTTGTATAAAGCAAGGGCAAATAATTCTTCCTAAATGATGTGGATGTGAGGTTATAAGAAACAGAAATGAGTACTAAATTCTAAACGTAATAAAAATGATAACATTTAGACTCATTAGAAGCTTTAGAAAACAAGTCAAAAGAAAAAAAAAATAACATTTTTTTGGGATATCTAAGAAAATAAGTAGATAATATGATCTCATTTACCACCACTTGGATACCAAAGGTACTGAACTTACAAAATGCATTATCTTATGGAATTTACAGAGCCCGCAAACCCATGAAGAAACAACCATGTAATCCAACCTCTCAATTTAGGTCCAAAATTGTCATATGTATGCTCTTCCCTGTTAATGACTTAGTCTTAAAATATACCTGGAGACATTTTTGCCACAAAATGAGTATAACACTATCAGATGGAATAATACTATCAGAAAACTACTCAAAAAGAAGAAAATGTTAGCCATTCATTGAATGCTTATACAGAGCCGCATAAAAGCTCATCTGTTATACCCAGCAAAAGTCCAGCTTTTCTTTTGCTCTGCTAAATTGCTAGAAGAAACTTCAGTTTTATTAAGAATATAAAGTAAAAGCAAAAACAGTAGAGTTCACAGCAAAAAATTGTTTAATAAATAAACATAAGATTCCATATACAAAATGCATTTAACCAAGTATTCCACAATCCTGCACAGAACCATTTAAATGCTTAAATACATCAAATCACATGATCAGTTATATAAGCCCTCAAGCATAAAGCAGTTTTAAATGCACAAGATTCATTCAAATCTGGCAGATGTAATCCATTTAACCTAGTTTTCCAATTGTATTCCTTACACTCTGTTTTATTACTAATGTTACCTTACCTTATTCCATTAGCTACCGATTGTAAAACACAAAATGTAAAAGTATACATAGCATCCATCTCCATAACATTTTTTGCTAAGGGATTATTTAAATTTATTTTTTTAATTTTTTAATAACATATATATGTTATGCTACTTTGTAAGCCATCTGTTGGTCTTATCAACTTAAAATGTAGCACATTTTGTACATAAAAGCTCATATACTAGGTGTAAAGACAATCAGCATGATATGAAAAATAAACAAACTTTCTTAGTGATAGGATGCATAAAATGATCTATTTTTAAAATAAATTGACAATAATTACATTTCATAGAAGGTAAGTGCCTTTTCTAATCAGTATTTTTTCTCCTTATACCATCTTATAACATAAATGTCTTCTAAGATTTAGATTATTTTTAAAAGCAACTCTATCCCACTATCTGCTTAATATCTTGTAAAGTCATTAACAATCATCCAGTTTTCTTTCAAAATATTTAAAATAAAGTTACAATTGCTAGTGTATATCACAACATAAGGAAGAATGTTATTCATATTGTTAATACTATTAGTTGATATAAGTACTGATTTCCATATATATATATATATATATATATATATATATATATATATATATATAAAGGTAGGATGCATGCTGTTATGATGAAGGTAGCAATTATTTTTAACATCTTTCTTAAAAAACCTTAGTAGCAAAAGTACATTCAGATTCTTTAAAAACACAAATATCTAAAAAAGTAATAACATTATTCAAAAAATGAACATCAAAACTTAAATAAGAGGTACTAGAGTTAAAATATCCAACAAGCTGTTGCAGTTCAGTTTCATTATAGTTCCATAGCATAAAAATATCATCAACAAATCTGGAATAAAACAGAACACGATTATTATATTTTTATTTTTAAAAATAATTCTGGACTTAGTCAAGCTTTGCAAGGTTTGCATAGGTGATAATGACTGGGGTACCCATTGCAACACCCATTACTTGAAGGTAAGCATCATCGTGAAAGCAAAATACATTCTCAAGCACTAATTCCAATAAAGTACATTTATTATTTATATAACTGTTAGGATTTGCTGATGAATTACCAATAATTTTCCGATGGAATTCATACCATCTTCATTAAGAATAGATGTAAAAAGTGACATCACATCCATCATAAAAAACATATAAGAACTCTTATTATTATGAGTATACCATTTACTAAGTTTCCTTGCAAAATCACAGATATCAACAGTAATATGTTCACTAGCATTCATATACAGTCTTAGAACCTGTTCCAAATCAATCAGAATAGGTTTTGTTAACCAACCACATCCTGAAACAATTGGGTGCATAGGAGGGTCTAGTAGATTCTTATGGATTTTTGATAAGCCATAAATAGCCTGTATGAAATGCTTTATAACTGAGAAATATTCAAATAAATCAGATATTGTACTGGAGTTTTAAAATAAATCATGAGCATATACCTTATAGAAATAACCTCATCAACTTGGTCCTTATTCAGGGATACATAAGTAGATATATCATCCAACATATTATACATAGAATTGTAGTAACTATCATTCATGACCATAATAGCCAGGGCCGGCCTTAGCTGAAATGGCACCCTAGGCAAAGTAGTGCCCCTTAAGCCCCACCCACAATATACTCATAAAACACCCTTATTTGAGTCATACCCACAGGTAGGTCACTCTCCAAGAAAGCCACTCCAGTCATTTCCTTAAATTATTTGAATGCATAGGAGGAAAAATATACATTGTAATGTAGTTAAACTGCAACTACCTTTGCATATGCATTTCCTACTTTAAATACCAGGGCCAGATCATGGTCAAATAGGACCTTAGGCAGGAGTAATATACTGCCCCCCCCCCAGAGCAGCCCCTCCTGCAGCAATCCCCTACCCCCCAAAGCAACAGCCCCCTCCTCAGCCATTCCAGTGTTCCATTATTTGGCTATTTTTCACCAGTTACCATACATACTGTTCGAATCTATCAGTGTGCATACTGTTCTCTTATTTGCTTCTGCAATGATTACAGATATGGAAATAAAATAGCTCAAACAGCCATTTGCTAAACAAACAATATGGTTTCACAATAAAAACAGACTTAGCATGAGCAGTAAACATCTCTGCCCTTGAAACTCACATTCATTGAAATGGCAAAACTCACATTCATTGAAACAGCATGAAAACCCACATGCACACTGACCAGGTAGCTCTAGAAGACACTCCTCCCCCACCTCCCATAGCACTAAATTGACTTTCTTTACTTGTTTGCACACTATGTGCAGTATTCTGTTACAAAGTACTTAAGGGAATCTCATATAGTTAATACCACCCCACTGCTGCACAATAATCCTTTTGTAAACAAAAGATTGACACAAAATACCTCATACAAATTAATAGTAGCTGAAACTTTGGCACTAACCTGCGGTGCAATGGCTGATTGCCTTCAGATCACTCTTAATCCACCTGGTTTCTGCCCACTCCATTCACCCTTCGTGCTCAATCTGCTCCACTAACCTCCCCCCAATTTCCACCCACATCCACTACTCCCACATTTACCTATACCTAGCACACCCCACACCCTAACCAGTCAATCACCATCAATTAAACCTACGCTCTACTACAACAACATTCATCCCATCACATCCTATCTTCTCCTCATATTCCCTTCCCAACCCTGTCAAAGGCAATCTCTCCCCTGACCTAACACACAGCACCTCCCAATCCTCCACACCTCTCTCCCATCCACACACCAAGCCTCTTTGCCTAATAACACTCTCAAACACCTAAATCTTAACCCTCAATCTCCCCACCATTCTCATATCTCCCCTTCAAACCATACGATCACAACACCAAAGTACAGTATGTCGCAATCTCCCCATCATGCACTACTAAAAAGCCTATCTCTGCTCACAGCCAACCTAATCACACTAACACTCCTCTAGCTACTAACTTCCACTCACCTATCAACAATCAACACCCCCACTACTCCGTAACTACTATCCCACAGCTCAAAATCCCCCTTAACAGCCCTTATATTGCACCCAACCTCCACAACATTACCCACATATATTTCCCTGTCAAATACCACATAACCTGCTCCAAAGCTAAAACTTTAACCATAGACTTCAAACTACTTTATAAATATATAAAAACTATATGCAACATACTATCATAACTACAACTCTCTGGTGATATCCACCCTAACCCAGGCTGCCAAATCAATCAAACTATACCCTCCAAACACTCCCACACAATCCCCCACCATCCCCCTAACCCCAAAGGATATTCTCTCCTACTCCTTAACATAAATCTAGGAAGTATATTAAATAAAGTTCATGACCTCCATGCTTTGATAGACCTATATTCCCCTGAATTTGCCATTCTGACTAAAACTTGACTCAAACTGCATAGCAAAAACAATAAAATCCTACCCCCTGGATATAACCTGTACTGATATTACTGTCAAACTAAATGTGTAAGCAGGGTAGTCATTATGTTCAAACAAAACCTAACACTAGAACTTATTAGTACAAATCTTCCCTCATTGAACAATGCTGAAATACTTCTCAGTAAGCTAAAAATTAATAAAAACAAAACAGTGATCATAGTAGCCATATGTATCTCCCCAGAGGAGAACTCAACCACAGATGAAGACATTCTCCATTGGCTATCTTCAACCTACCACCAATAAATCATCATAATAGGAGACCTCAATACTGACTGGTCCACTTACAACTCCAGTAACCCCTCTAACTTTATAAACCTGCACGGCTTCTCCCATTTCATACAAGAGCGCACTATAATAGATAAAACTTCTAACAGACACTCAATTCTAGATTGGACCCTCACTAACAAATCTCCCATATCCTTCCAAACAGGATGTCTCCCCGATAGCATTAATGATCACCTACCCACATATTTGCTCAGACATAATCTCAGTCCACCCAGAAAATCCATCTACTGACTAATCTGTAATAGAAAGAAATTTAATATACAAACATGTCATTCCCTTCTCCAACAAATAAATTGGTCTCCCCTAAAACCCTTCCACTAGATGCAACTGTAAAACAGTTTAACACCATTTTCCTGGACATCTTAAACAGCCTAGTCCCTTATAGATCTGAAAGAATAAAAAATCACCATTCACCTTGGCTAAAAAACAACAGCAAAGATCTCCTAAAACAAAGGAACAACACATGGGTGCACTGGTTAACCAACAAAAGTCAGAAGAACTTACGCCTCTATAAACTGTTCAGAAATAAAGCTAAATCCCAAATAATAGCAGATAAAATATACTACATCACTGCACAGAAACAGCACCAAAACAGCCCCCCAAATGCTGGGCCACCATAAACAAACTACTACAACCTGACAACACCACCACCCATACACCCACCACATCGCCCTCAGGCAACAGCATTGCAACACAGTTTTATTCCTTCTTCTTAAACTAACTTCTTATCAAGTATGACCAAAATACCTCACCAAGACCCCAGACATAACAGTATTACCACAAACTCCTTCTCCCTAAAACCTGTTCCAACTCACATCATAAGCAAACTTCTTAAAAAACTCAAACCCACCAGTCTAGCTGCTGACAATCTCCCATCAGAATTCCTCAAAATTGTCACAAATGCCATCACATACCCCATATCCATCCTCTTCAACTTCTCTACCACCGAAAACTACATCTCCCTACATTGGAAAATCTCTTACATTACTCCCCTACATAAAGGTGGAAACTCTACTGAACTTACTAACTACAGACCCATAGCCATCATTTCACCTCTCTCCAAAATACTTGAAAACATGCATCAAAATTATACTCCTAAATCACCTTCTATACAACAACCTCCTCTCCCACACTCAACATGGTTTTTACCAAAACATAGCACCACAACAGTCCTCCTTAGTTTCACCAACACCATAAGTCACCAAAGAAATGGAAACAGATTTGTCTCAGCCATCTTTCTAGACCTCTCCAAGGCTTTTGACACAGTTTCACACCAGGAACTACTGTCAGAGTTAGCTACCGCAAACCTTAACAATTCCACCCTAGCATGGTTCCATAGCTAAATAACCAAACATCAGCAAGCCATTAGGTGGGAACAGGAGCTATCATCTCTACTCCCTGTAAACATAGGAGTCCCACAAGGTTCCATACTAGGCCCCCTACTGTTCAACATATTTACCAACCAACTGCACAAATCCACCCTGCTCACCTCAGTTATCCAATAGGCAGATGACTCTACCCTCATATGCAATGCATCCTCCTTCATATAGCTACAGGACATCACACAACAATCCTTCTCTGAAGCAGAATCTTGGCTAAACAAAGCTAACCTTATAACCTTATACTGAACCCAAACAAGACCAAGCTGTTGCTTTTTCTACCCACTAAATCATCCATACCCCCTTACCTTTCCACATAGAGTCCTCAAATAACACTGTCATAACCCCACCTCATAAACCAAACTACTAGGTGTTACAATCAGTAACAAGCTGAAATTTGACTCTCACTTATCTCAAACCATTAAAAAAACCCACATCCAACTAGGCTCTCTCTACTGCATTAAGCTGTTCCTTACAAATCAATACAGAATAGACATCACCATAACTCACCTTCTATCCACTTTATTATATAGCGCCCCCATCCTCACCAACCTTAGTAAAACTGAACTTACTAAATGTGAATCCTGCTACAGCAAAATAACAAGGTGTGCTACAAACTCCCCACACAGGTCGCACCAATGCTCCTCCCTACATCAATTAAAATGGTTAGAACTCCTCCAACACCTAAACTACACCCAACTCATCATCACCAATCACTTAGTAAACCAGCCAGACAGAACCCCAGCCTTACAACAAATACTCCGACCTTATACTAACACTCAGCATCTCAGATCATCACATAAAAGAAACACAAGGCAGGGGATTCCCTCTATTCCCACTATATTTCCAAAACCTGGAACTCAATTTCCCAAAATATTCTAAACATTACAAATCCAACCCAATTCAAGAAGGAGCTAAAAGACCACCTATACAGCAACTGGATCTGCTCCTGCATTAGCCCTGGCTAATCCCTCCACTGCATGTCTTTTTCCCTTCTAACCAGATTGACATAACTAACCTTTGCAACAGTCTTTAATTATTATACACAAATTATGGTAAATAACAATCTATATTATACCTTATCTAAATTAAATAAATTCAATCCTAACTTTTTGCCCATATGTCCCCATTGTCCGGATCAAGCAGCTGATATTTTACATGTCATGTGGAACTGTACTAAGATTCACAACTTATGGTGTTCCTTGAGAGTAAGATTAGAGAAGATGGGATATGAAAAATCAACCCTTACTTGGGAGACAGCTATATCGTACATTAATATCAATCAACTCCCAAAAATATTAAAACATGTTTTTATTACGATGTGTGCCCTTATTAAATTCTTTATTACAAAGAATTGGAATGTCATGTCACCAATTACATGGGAAAATTTTAGCAATCTTGCTATCAAATATATCTCATCTCACAAATTAATTTATTCAAAAACAAAAAAACAAACGCTTTTATCAAAAATATTGGGGTTACTTGCTAGATATAATTCTTGACAAATAAAATTTGCCTACAAATTGTCATGAAAAGCTAACCTTTAAATAAGAAATGAATGTAGTATAACCAGTCTTTCTTGCATCTTCTCCCTTTTCTTAGTATATATGTAACTAGATATTTTCCCTAAACATACAAATAAATGGTTAAATTTCTATTTTTACTTTATATATAGACTATCCCTATTCTAACTATCCCTTATGAGACAAAATGAACATAAGAATTGTCATACTTTACTTGACGATGTAATGACCTCTTATGTATATATTGTATATATATATATATATATATATATATATATATATATATATATATATATATATATATATGGATCACCTTCAGATGCCCGAAACGCCAAACCGTCGAAACACAAATCACCGACACCAAAAGACCGACAACAAAAAATACCGACAACGCAAAACACCGAATACCATTACATCAACACACTACACGTAAACAACACAGTACACTACATAACATATCCACTAGCCCTAACCCAAACCCTAACCCTAAGGTCCGACACTACACATACCCTACCTGCACCTAACCCTAACTCACTTACCCACCCCTAACCCCAAGGTCCGACACTACTGCACACTCACCCTACCTGCACCCTAACCCTAACTCACTTACCCACCCCTAACCCCAAGGTCCGACACTACCGCACTCACCCTACCTGCACCCTAACCCTAACTCACTTAACCCACCCCTAAACCCACAGTCCCTCACTATCGCACACACACCCTACCTGCACCCTAACCCTAACTCACTTAACCCACTCCTAAACCCACAGTCCCTCACTATCGCACACTTACCTGTCCGCTCCCTAACACTAAATCCCTCACTCTATCGCACACTTACCGAGTCCATTGGGTTCTCACCTTGTCGGTCATCTGCGTTGTCGGTGTTTTCGACCCATCGGATTCCGTGTCGGTGAAATGCGATTTCGGGCATCTGAAGGTGATCCATATATATATATATATATATATATATATATATATATATATATATATATATATATATATATATGTGTGTGTGTGTGTGTGTGTAGAATTTTCTCTGAACAAGATTGTTGTCTGTTTTCTTTAGATAGGTATTTGTATTGTTTATTTGTGTTATTGAGTTACTGTATTGTTGTTATTATTTGATAAAAGAAAATTGAAATAGAGATTTTGGAAAAAAAAAAAACAGTCTTTAATTATCATCAAAATGTTATCTAGCTAACACAAGCTGCTATCACCCTGTTGTATATATCTAACTATCCTCAGATACCAATTATGTAAAAAAATGCTTATGATACTATATATGTCAATTTATACTGTTACTTAACCCAGTGATATTCTTGAAATGCCACTGACGTTGATGTACACTTGTACTTTTCTTGCTACACAAATGTACATGTTTACTTGCTATTGTTATATTAATTCCTATGTAAATTTTAGTTTTTGGAGCTTTTCTCCCTAGGCCTCTGCTGAAAATGGGCTCATACCTCAGGTGGACTATCCAGGTAAAAAAATGTAAAATAAAATGAATAATAGAATTCACAGAAATGCATCTGGCCTGTGGAGGATTAAGTTCACCTTTGGGCTGTTTTCAAACCATAGGCTCCTTGCACACATTTTTAGGGCCATGCATACGTGTCTTTATTCTTTGATTCATCTTCCTAATTGCATTAAATTATATTCCTTGTATAATACAGCAACACTTGTTAGAATGTGTTTTAAATTTGTAGTTTTAAACATTCTTTTAATAAACAATGAAACAAAGTGTATGAACCAATACTGACAAAACTGCCCAGTTCAGAACATTTCCATCATAAAAGTCTACTCAGACTTCTGTTTTTACAATCCACCAATATCAGTAAATATGCACAATCTCTGCAGAAGTAAAAGTCATCTAAATAATTCCATATTAAAGAGATCTGTAACTAATGAAGAGGTTGTTGCTAGCAAACAACATTATACGTCATTGTTTCATCTACAAACACACTGCCTGTTGCCCTTGAAGAATAAACTGCCTATGTTATATTACAAAAATGATAAGCTAGTAATATTGCAGTAGGGGATGGATAACAAACTGACAACAGGTTCATACTTGAAAACACACACACACACACACACACTCACACATCACCTTACTTGAAAACACACACAGAGAACCTTACTTGAAAACATACACAGCAGCTACATGGCACCTTACTTGAAAGCACACACACATATGGCAGCTACACAGCACCTTACTTGAAAATACACACACCTGCAATTCTGTCTTGGCAGCAATAACAAATGAAGCAGAGCAATAGCAATTCCGTCTTGGCAACATACCCCTTTACTTGAAAATAAACAGCACCTTTGAAAAATGAAGCAGCAAAGTAATTCTTTGAAAAATTAAGCAGCAAAGCAATTCCATCCAAAAGAGTGTACTGCTTTAAAATTTTGCAGGCAGAATAGGACATCTGTGTGACGATGCATGCATGTGACCAGACTGGAAGAACAGGACATGATACTATGATTGAGTAAATGGGGCAGACTGCCCCCCCCCCCCAGCTACGCCACTGGTCACTCACCCTTCACCCTATGGTTCTTAATTAAAAATAAATAAATAAATAAATACAAATTGCACCCTTTACGAGACCAGGCTGTACAGTGCCCTAGGTGGTCGCCAAGTTCGCATATGCCTAAGGCTGGCCATGATAATAGCACAAAGTTTATCAGTTGGATGTATTATGATGGTAAAATTAAACAAGTGCATTCAATACTAAAAGTTCATCTTTAGTTATGCTAAAATATTTGTTATGACATTTCTGCAAAAGAAAAGAATAAAAATTATGGAACATTTGCTCAAAAAATCCAAAACAAGTGGTGGGTACACAGGCATAAACACACTTACTTTTTTCATAACCATATTATTATTTACAAAACTAGTATTAACAGAAAATAATAATTTCAAACATGTTCAATCTTAGCTCTGTTACTACTTCAACTGCATCACATATTTGTACAGGAATTAAGGAAAAAAACTTTTTCTAGAACACTTAGCTCATGCTCTTGAAGACGATATACATACTGTAGATGTTATAGACCAAAGTTAACAGTTGTCATGTTGTGTAATGCTTCTCGTCTGCATCCTCCACTGACTTTACCCCCTTCCTTTCTTCTTGTTGGTCTGCTGTTGTTTGCAAAATGGTGTTGGACAACAGACTCAGGTAGTAGTGGAAACTCAATTACACAATCTGCATTGATGCTAGATGCCTGCACAGAAGCGCATTCACCAAAAACAAAACTGTTAGAATGCATACTGGGTAAAGAAATATTTGGATTAGTACAATGCTGATCATAATGTGGCTTCCCATCCAAACATTTCCTTCCTTAGGCCAACTAAAATATAGCCTTTAGGAAACTCAGAGCAATCTCATGCTAATTTCCTAATTTTTAAAGAAATCAGTTTGTGTTCAAAGACCTATATATTATCAAATAGTTTCATTTAGCTTACTGCTGCCTAAGACATAGTGAGCATCAGATATGATGCACGGATGGATTTCATCAATATCTTTAAGTGATTCAGTTTCAACAGGTTTGAAGAAATTATTCATTAATGACATATAGTTAAAGCTAAATTGCAACTCAAACTTTTATTAAGTACAGCAATACCTTACATGAGATAATTAGTGTGGACTGGTCCTATTCTACTGTAAAAGAAAATTCAGAGTCTGAATCTTTGAAACCATTGATTACCACTGGAAACAGAGTGATTTCTTAATGCCTAATACAACAAAAGATAACGCTCCGAGATCTTTTTTGTTTATTTTATTCTTTTATTAATGTTCTCCATTTTTAAATATTATTTTGTATTTTTCATGTTTAGTTGAACTTCACCATATTATTCATATTTACTAAGATTTGTAGCTTGAGTACATAGACAGAGGAAACAGCATTCTACAGTTTTATTTGACCATTATGTTAAGTGTGTTCATCAAATTTCTGTACAAGTTTCATTATTGGACTAATGCAAGCGTGTTTATTTGTGTATTTTTATTTTTTTATTCATTTGAATTTATTGTAGTATTTATTATGGGGATAGAATTGTCTAGTTATATTGAATTTAAGAGGTATTAACAACGACCGCCACCAGTACTGTTGGCCAACAGGGTGCTGGTGGAAATTGGGCTACTGTTGGCTGAAGGAGGAGAAGAGGAGGAAGGCATGGCCGAAGGCAGGTAAAGGCTAGGACTGTGATAGTGAGGGTCAGAACTTTGAATGTTGGCAGTATGACTGGTATAGGGAGAGAGCTAGCTGATATGATGGACCGAAGGAAGGTTGGTATATTGTGTGTGCAAGAGACCAGATGGAAGGGGAGCAAGGCTAGGTGTATCGGAGGTGGGTTCAAATTGTTTTATCATGGTGTGGATGGGAGGAGAAATGGAGTAGGCATTATCTTGAAGGAACAGTATGCTAAGAGTGTTTTGGAGGTGAAAAGAGTGTCGGATAGAGTGATATTTATGAAGCTGGAAATTGATGGTGTAATGATGAATGTTGTTAGTGCATATGCTCCACAAGTTGGCTGTGTGATGGATGAGAAAGAAAAATTTTGGAGTGAGTTGGATGAAGTGGTGATGACTGTACCCAAGGGTGAGAGACACTGGTGATTGGAGCAGATTTCAATGGGCATGTTGGTGAAGGGAACAGAGGGGATGAGGAAGTGATGGGTAGGTATGGTGTTAAGCAAAGGAATGCAGAAGGTCAGATGGTAGTGGAGTTTGCGAAAAGGGTGGACATGGCTGTGTTGAATATGCATTTTAACAAGAGGGAGGAGCATAGGGTGACATACAAGAGTGGAGGAAGATGCACACAGGTGGATTATATCTTATGTAGAAGGGCCAGTCTGAAGGAGATTGGAGACTGTAAAGTGGTGGCAGGGAAAGTGTAGTTAGGCAGCATAGGATGGTGGTTTGTAGGATGACATTGGTGATCAAGAAGAGGAGGATGAGTGTGAGGGCAGCACCAAGGATCAAATGGTGGAAACTGAAAAATGGTAATTGTGAGGTGATGTTCGGGGAAGAGTTAAGACAGGCACTGGATGGCAGTGAAGAGTTACTGAATAGCTGGGTAACTACAGCAGAGCTAGTAAGAGAGATGCCTAGAAAGGTGCTTCGTGTGACATCCGGAAAGAGGAAGGAGGACAAGGAGACCTGGTGGTGGAATGAAGAAGTACAGGAGAGTATACAGAGAAAGAGGTTGGTGAAAAAGAAGTGGGATTGTCAGAGAGATGAAGAAAGTAGACAAGCGTATAAGGAGATGAGGTGCATGGCAAAGAGAGAGGTGGCGAAGACTAAGGACAAGGCGTATGATGAGTTGTATAAAAGGTTGGACACTAAGGAGGGAGAAAAGGACCTGTACCGATTGGCTAGACAGAGGGACCGAGCTAATAAAGATGTACAGCAGGTAAGGGTGATAAAGGATAATGAGGGAAATGTACTCACAAGTGAGGAGTGTGTGTTGAGCAGATGGAAATAGTAGTTTGAGGGGCTGATGAATGAAGAGAATGAGAGGGAGAGAAGGTTGGATGATGTGCGGATAGTGAATCATGAAGTGCAGTCGATTAGCAAGGAGGAAGTAAGGATAGCTATGAAGAGGATGAAGAATGGAAAGGCTGTTGGTCCAGATGACATACCTGTGGAAGCATGGAGATGTTTAGGTGAAATGGCAGTGGAGTTTTTAACTAGATTATTTAATTAAATCTTGGAAAGTGAGAGGATGCCTGAGGAATGGAGAAAAAGTGTTTTGGTACCGATGTTTAAGAATAAGGGTGATGTGCAGAGCTGTAGTAACTACAGAGGGATTAAATTGATCAGTCACAGCAGGAAGTTATGGGAAAGAGTAGTGGAAGCTAGGTTAAGAAGGGAGGTGATGATTAGTGATCAGCAGTATGGTTAGATAAGGTTTATGGATGTGGTGAGAGAGGACATGCAGGTGGTGGGTGTGACAGAGCAAGAAGCAGAGGACAGGAAGAAATGGAAACAGTTGATCTGCTGTGGCGAGCCCTGACGGGAACAGCTGAAAGAAGAAGAATAGTAAATGGATTTCATTTTTTTTCAAACTTTATACCAATGGATTTGAATTGTTCACTTTCTTTTTTCTACAGTTTTCCATTTCATCAGACGTACTCTCAACCACAGTGGTGCAACGGTAGAGTTGTCGCCTCATAGCAAGAGGTTCTCCCGTTCAATTCTCGGCTGGAGCGCCTTCTGTGTGGTGTCTGCATGTCCTCCCTGTGGTCGAGTGGCATTCGAAAGGCATGCTTAAATGAGAGTGCCTTCATTTAAGGTTGGGTGTCGGGCTGCCACCTTTGCACCATAAAAATCTGCTGCCAATCATTAGCAGACCGGAGTTCCACTGTGGCGACCCCTAACCGGGAAAAGCCGAAAGAAGAAGAACAACAACTCTCAAATGTTTTTTTCCAAAGATTATTATTTTTTAAATAGTTTTTTTATTTGGTTTAACTCTACATATGTTTATCTTATTTTACATTTGAAATATTTTTTTAGTGATAATCGTTTACTTTTCTGATGGGCTTTAAAATTTTTTAAACAACTGGTTCAGATAAAAATGAAAATGCAAAGCCTTAACAAATCATTTCAAATTATGATCAACAGTAATCAAAACTGTAACAAAAAAGGTACAATGAGGGCAAAAGTAATTATAAATCTATAAACATTTAAACAGTTCAAAGTAATCAGCAGTGAACTTCTTCCATGGTGACCATTTTTCCTTAGCCTCCTGTCTTTGAAGGAGCTCCATTGTTCATAGCTCCATATAGTCACTTAAAAGAATGTCATATTTATTAAGAATGACTATATCAGGCCAATTCTTGTTACAAATATCATATACAATCCTTTTAACATTGTCCAGACAAGAAAAATCAAAGAATATATGAACCCAGCCCCACCATATCTAAGAATAGATCTCCAACAATGGGGTGAAGTACTGGAACATACTCTAACTACGTTTAGTACCTGTAATTATTTTCATGCTGTTTCTTTGAAGCTTGAGCATCCACTTCAGTTTCTACGGAAATCAATGTGGTATTCTTTGCTATACTAAGCTATCTTATTTTGTTTACTACCAGTTAATATTTCACTCGCTTTCAATAATTATTCTCAGCTCTTTACTAAATGCCGTTAGTACTTTCCTTATGTGCTATATTCAGGATACATGATTTACTGACTTATTTATTTATTTATTTATTGCCATTTGTTAATCGGGTTTGTCCAACTGGGCTTGTAGCATGTTTTCAGTGGAGACCCGAGGAGAAAAGCTCCAGTAGTACAATTTTAAACAAGTACAATTTCAAACAATATTGATACAATAGCAGTTGTATCAAAATGATTCACATATGTTGGGTTACATACATAAAGTTAAAGTTGCATTAAAAAGAAGCTAAGTAACATAATTTTACATTGATATAGTTAAATAGGTCAACAATATATTTTTTTGTTTGTATAAAATTATGCAAATGCATAGTAGACACATTGGAGAGAGAGGTGTAATGAGGTACTAAGTATGGTCCATTTGAGGGTACATAAAGGGAAGGAGGACTAGGTGGGGTCATGGCAAGGGCAGGTCCTGGAATTGATAAAATAAGCTTTTAGTTCATTTTAAAGTGTGAGGTGTGGGAGATTGAACGTAAGTCAAGGGGAAGTTTGTTCCAAGCATGGGCAAGGGAGTGTTTGTAGAGTAGTTTGCCTACTGACCTTTTTGGGTGGTAGATATCAAGTAATTGTTGGTTAGAAGTATGAAGGGTCCGGGATGGGATGTAGATGGAGACTAAGGAACATAGAGATGGACAGAAGGAGGTTTTATAAAGAATAGAGTGTAGTATATGAAACTGATAAGATAGCAGAAATTGGGGAAGGTCAAGCCATTGAAGAGAATTTAAAGAAATGCAGTGGTGTGAGTTGTATGGGGAGTTAGCAATGAATCTGGCTATTTTATGGTAAGTCTGTTGGAGTTTGTTTAGAGTAGAGGCCTGGATATTGGTAAGAACTGGGGTGGCGTATAAGAGGGAGGGGAGGAGGAGTGCCTGGCCCAGTGTAAGTCTAGATTCAGGAGTTAGGAATTTTTTGTTCCGATATAGCAGACCTAGTTTTTGGTTTGTTTTTTTTATACACTGGAGTATGTGTAGGTTGAACTTTAGTTCATCATCGATAATGACCCCTAGGAGTTTTGTGTGGGTGTCAGGTTGAAGAGTTGTATTTTTAGAAGATGTAATAAAAAAGGAGGTTTTGTGATGAGAAAAAGAACGGGGAAGGAAAAGTAGGAGTTTGGTCTTTTTGGGATTTAGGATCAGTAGGTTGTAAGAGAGCCATTGTTCAGTGGATAGTAGGGTTTGTTGGGTCAGGGAGTGCAGTTCAGGAATGTTATTTGAGATGGATATAAGTGTGGAGTCGTCGGCATACTGAATAAGGGAGGATTTTTTGCATGAGGTGTAAAGGTCATTGGTGAAGATGTTAAACAAAAGGGGTCCCAAGATGGACCCTTGGGGGACACCATTGGAGATAGGAAGGAAAGGTGAGGAGGATGAGAGCCATTCAACAGATTGTTCCCTACCAGATAGGTAACTATTAAACTAGGCAAATGCAGAGGGGGAGAGGTGGAGACTTTGCAAGTTTGGATAGTAGTAGAGGATGAGAGACTGTATCAAAGGCTTTGGAGAGATCTAGGAAGAGACACAAAATGAGTTTATTGTTGTCTAGGGCCTCTGCAATGATATGAGTGAAGGAGAGGAGGGCAGTGGTGGTGCTGTGGTGAGGATGAAATCCATGTTGGGTAGGGATAAGTAAGTGGTGCATGAGGAGGTGATTGAGAAGCTGAGAGTGAATACATTTTTCTAATATATTGGAGAAGAGGGACAGAATGGCAATGGCTCAGTAGTTTGAGGGGTCATTGGAGTTTCCACCTTTATGAAGAGGGATAGTAAAGAAAGATTTCCAAAGGGTGGGGACAGTTGATTCTAGAATAGATCGATTAGTTAGTATAGATATAGGATAGGCAATTGAGTCAGCAGCAAGTTTGAGGAATGTAGGAGATAGATTGTCAGTAGAAGGAGAGAAATGTTTTAGCTTGAGTAGTAGAGATTTGATGTAAGTAATGGGAACTGGCTCAAAAGAAAACAAAGTAGTGTTAGTGGGACTTAGAGGGGTGGGTGTCAAAGTAGAGTTTGGCTTAGAGGTTACCAGAGTTTGGATGGAAGAGATAAAGTGTTTATTCAAGAGGGTAGCTGCTTCCTGAGAGGAAGAGTTAGGGTATGGGGAGGGATTAGAGGGCTTTCCAGGATAGAGGATGTTATTGAGAGTTGACCACATTTTTTGATTATTGGATTTGTTGTTAAGCTGAGCAGAGCTATAGTATAACTTTTTGCCATGAGTTGTATGTTTTTTGCAAGTTTCCTCAGTTGCCTGTATTTTTGAAGAAGAGGCGGTTGTTTAGATTTAGTCCAGGTTTTCCAAGCACTATCTCTTTGTTTCATAAGGGACCTAGTCTCCTTGGAGAGCCAGGGAGCATGGTTTGATTTTACTCTGATCTTCCTAGAGGGAGCTAAGGAGTTTAGAGTACTCATGAAGATGCTATTGAAAGTGTTCACAGCATCATTTTGGGGAGGTGTTTTAGGATGGACTAATCTATGTTGTGGAGAATGGAGTTAAATTGGAATGAATTGAAAGTCGATAGTTTTCGACAGTCTTTGATAAGGTGGGGTTTAGGAATATTGGAGTAGTGTCTTAAGATGGTGGTAGAGAGATGATTACTGAGGGAGTCAGGTAAGGTGGTAGGATTGTGGTATTTGTGGGGGGAGTTGGTAAGGATCCAGTCTGTGATGGAGCTGGAGGTGGAATTTTTATGAAAACGAGTGGGAGATGTTATAAGTTGGTGGAAGCTGTGTAGGTGGATACTGAGTTGGGGGGAGTCACTTTTGAGTTTGGACCAATCAATGTTGACATCACCAAGGATAAGTGTCTCATATGGTATGTTGTGGGATAATCAGGATAGGATGTTTTCAAGAATTGGCAGATTGTTACCAGGAGGAAGGTAGATAGAGGCATCTGCAAGTTTTTTGTGGGGATTCAGATGGCAGTTAAGGATGACGATTTCAGCTGGGAGGAAGTCAGGAATTGGGGAAGGGTATGGTGCGAGGTTAAGGTTGTTTGAGTAGAGGATGGGCACGCAACCCCCTTATTTTACAGGTCTATCAGATCGGAAGATATTATAACCTGGTGGGAGTATTTCACTATTTGAGATTTGTAACTTGAGCCAGGTTTCAGATAGGGAGAGGATGTGAGGGGTATTGAGAGCTATCCATGAGTGCAGCTCAGTAACTTTATTTGCTAGACTCTGAATATTCAATGAGTAAATAGTTAAGCATTTGGATGGAGATGATTGTTGTGACTGAGGTTGGTGACTGTTAGATGAGTAAGATGGGGCTGTGTAGAGGTAGTTTTGGGGAGAGTGAGGGTGGGGAGAGAAGAAGAGGGGCCAGGGTTGGGATCGATATCTCCAGAACAAAGTAGGTTTTTAGTGAGGAACCTAAGCAGTAAAAACCAAACAGCACAACAGTAAAAAAAGAGGGGACGGTATCACCAAAGCATACGAGACGGCGTTCTTCAGGTAGAACCAGAAATATCCAAGATAACGTTGGCTGAGCAGTACTCTCAAGTGACAATCCACATTTGAACAGGCAGTAGTTTATTTGAAAGCAAGGCACGTACAAGGCAAATCACGTTAAACACTCCAAGCGTTTTTCGTTCGGAACTATGTCCGAACTTCTTCAGACAAACACTGGTACTAAAAAATGACTTGGTTTAAATAGTACATAAATTACTACATCATTTCATAGTCAATCAATTAAAACCACTTAATGCCCCAATCAGAGCAATGAAATTAATTTAAAAATACTTTAAAGTGGTCATTTAAAACTAGTCTAACTAATTGAACTAATTGAACTAGTCCAACTCAATGCAACAAAGCGCGTCATTGCGTTAAACTAGAAATGTACATTAAAAGATAAACAAAATAAAAGAAAAGAAAAAAGTAATAAACAAATGCATAAACTGAAAAGACCCACTGTATTTGTAAGGAATATTGCGAGGAATATTATACCACATGTGCCTCATTTAAATCGTAGTCGTACCCAAACTACGAAACACAGTTGTAAACCACTGAGTACTAGTTCAAGGGTACACACGTAGAAAAACATTCAGTTTATCAATCAAAATAGACCTCACTATGTTCCCTTGTTGAAAAATAAAAATAAAAGTGAGGTTTTCACTTCATCTCAACATATTTAGTAAAAAGTATGTGAACATACCTATATTTACATCTATCTAAAGTTTTGTAAAGGTGCAAAATACGTATAAAAATATATATAAAAATATAAATCAATAACTATGTAGCATTATTACCAACATGTTGTTTAAACTTTAAAAATTTAAAAATACTGACCTTTAATACACTATGTAATCTAACCATGTGTTATGATATCTCCAAACAATTGCGTTTTCTTAAAAAAATTCATATTTCCTACTTGTGTATAAATAACAAAATAAATATACAAATAAAGTAAGTATTTAATATTTAATATTTTAGATTTTAGTTTTCATAATATATGTTATATTATGTATTGTGTAATGAATAAATTAGCCTCTAAAAACTTGTAAAATCTTTAATAACACTACTGCTCGATTTATCTTAGGAAACTCTTTAGTTTTAATAAACATGTGATTGAACATACTTCGTTAAGTCCTGGATCCTTGCATGCCATTAACCGCAGTTGCCAACCAAGTTCCCTCTTTTCTAGTTGAAGCCTTAACAAGTTTTCATTTGCAAAGCTAGTACCATCAGCCATCACCTGGTCGATAGCCATGAAGTTGAATGAATGGCCTTTGTTGTGTCTGCAGTGTCTTGCAAGGGCATTTTCATCTTTATTTTTACTAATGGCATAAGTATGCTCATACACCCTATCTCTCAGACGCCTGTCCGTCTTCCCTATATAAAATGCGGGGCACTGGTTACACTGTGCCAAATAGACTATTCTTCTACTGTTACAATCATAATTGTTCCTAATCAGGAAGGTTTCCTTTCCAATAGTGAAAGAATCAGTAGTTTCTATGTATGCACAGTACCTGCATGCCCCGCATTTTTTTGTACCTCCTTTACCTTTATTTCTTCTCGGTTTCCTTTCTAATAGTTGTTTCATGTTGGTACCTCTCCTAAATGTAATAGTGGGCCCGTAATTAAAGATTTGCATCAGTTCTTTGTCCAACGATAAACAAAACCAATACTTCCTAACTATCTTACAAATCTCAAAAGCTTCTGGGCAAAAAGTAAAAGTGAAAGCGGTCGTGAAATTCTTGTTTCTCACTATCGTGTCATCAGGGGAGACCACTAGACTGTTAACAGCCTCTACATTTAAGGAGTCGGTCCCACTATCTTTGGGCTGGTTAGGGTAGTCAGCTACATTTTGTATTTTCAGTATGGCTTTATACAACCCATGCCTCCTTTTTAGTGTAACTTCTCTGAATATTCCTTCTAAAAATGAGTCTGGATACCCTCTGTGGGAAAACATTGAGTACAGATTCTCACACTCTTTTTCAAAGTCTTCGTCCAGTGTGATCATCTTGGCTGCCCTTACGAGTTGGCCTTTCACCACTGATTTCTTTTGGTGGCGAGGGTGTGAACTAGAGAAATGTAAATATGTATTAGAGAACGTGTTTTTTTTATAGATTTTAGATGTATAGTGTCCTTGGTTTTTGCTCAATTCAATGTCAAGAAAACAGATGTTACATTTCTGAAAGTTCATAGTGAACTTAAGGAACTCTGTTGTAGAGTTAAAATATTTAACTAATGTTTGGGCTTCTTCTTCTTCACCTTTCAGCAAGATAAAAATGTCATCCAGGTATCTTTTGTACATGTAAATGTTTGATTTCCAAGGACTACTTAATACATAGGTGGTCTCCCAGTGGGCCATAACCAAATTAGCAAAACTTGCGCCCACTGGAGACCCCATTGCTACTCCTATTTTCTGTAAAAATAAACTGTCCTCAAAGGAGACAAAGTTGTTCTTTAAAATTATATCTAATAACTGTTCAACTAAGTTGCACTGGTCACTTGTAGCTCCCTTTGAACCTATAAATTCCACCACCCATTGGGTACCTAAATCTTGAGGGATACATGAGTATAATTCACACACATCGATAGTCAAGAAATTGAGTGTAGAATCAAAAGCTGTGTTCTGCATACTTTCCAAAAAGGACCATGAGTCCTTCAATATTTGGTCTTCATTTTCAACATATTTTTTAAGAATAGAATCCACAAATTTAGCAGCAGGGTAAGTTATTGATTGTCTTGCATCAACAAGTGTTCAAAATGGTGGGTTTCCTAAGTTCTTGTGGAGCTTCGGGATCCCAAAAATTTTTGGGATCCTTGGGGCCAGCATTGTTAAATAATGACTTTGATCGCTGTCAATTAATCGATCAATAAATAAGTCATTAATGAACAGTTTGATATTATGATATGCCTGATTAAGTTGGTTCTTACTTACAGGTTCATAGGTGTCCTTTTCTAATAGTGCTGACATGATTTTAGAATAGTCAACATTGTATACAATTGCAAGCCCTCCTCCCTTATCAGGTTTCATAAGCCTTACTGGAAGGCTTCTGAAAAGGGTCAACAGATTCTTCTCTTCTCTGGATATATTGTGTTGTTGGTTTCTATAAGCTCTAAAGGCTATTTCCCTAAATTCTAGTTCACAAAGCTGTTCAAACATATACAATAACACATTTTGTGGTGGGTTGAAACTACTAGTAACTCGCAGAGAATCAACATGAGGGTTAGAATTACCAAACATAATATTTAAATTCAACTTGTGAGTGAACATTTTAAGGTCAATTAAAAGTTCAACAATGTTACAAGCCTGTGAAGGCCCGAAAGTGAGGCCTTTAGCAAAAGGTTCTACCAGACCCCTGTCAATATGACACTCGGTATAGTTGTAAATCTTAAAGTCTCCGTCTTTGTTGGTCACCGTCTCAAATAATGTTAGTCCCACTGTTTGTTGGTACTCCGTGTATTGTACTGTCTCTTCGGCACAGTTAGTTGTTTCGGTTTCCAGTTGCCCCCCCTCCCCCCTCTGTAGTTTTTTTGGGGGCCTTCTGGTTGCCAGTCATCACCTTCCAGGGGGTCGAGGTTAGGGTTAGAATCACTCGTTTCTTCTACAACAGTACCATGCTCCACAGTCTCAAAATCCAAATCCACATTCTGGGCACTCCTCATATTTCCCTGCCTATTGTAATAACCCTGTGGTTGATTTTGTGTTTTAGTATGGTTTAAAAATGTGTTCGATTTCCCCAACTAAGTTTGAGAACCAGGAGGTTTAGGGAAGGCCAATCCTTCCCTATAGGCTTTCAAGTCTCTATCTAATTTTTTAATTTTAGTCGCTTTCAATTTGACCATTTGTTGGGCAATACTAGATAGAGTTCTACTAAATTTAAACTCATATCTATGGTAGTCCAAGTCATCTTTAACTTCTCTCTCCAAAGTTGTTGTCTCAATGGTCAAAGTCTCCAGCGCTATTTGATAATGTTTAACCATACATTTTAAAATTGCCAGTCCATGGTTATTATATAATTCAACCGGTTTTTAGTGAGGAGAGAGTGTGTAGTAGATGCTAGATGGAGTTTGTATAGTTTTGACTTAGCTTTGTGGGAAGGTTTAAAAACCTGTATTATGGATAGTTTATATACACTTGAGGTAGCGGTAGTAAAGCGATTAGGGGAGATAGTAAAAGATGAAGTAGTTGGATAGATGTTGTAGGAGTGAAAAGATGGTGAACATAGGAGTGGGTCAGAGAGATTGGAGTGGTAAGAAATGGAGATAGAGAGAATAAGGAGTAGTGTATATGATATTAGAAAATAATACATGTTGGAATAAAATATGGTCAGATAGAGTAGGTAGAGACAGTGGTATAGAGGAAGTGGTTTTGACAAGATTGACAGATTAGTAAGGTGGTTGTGGCAATAGGCAGGAATTGGAATTGTAGTGGCTAGTGGGACAGGAAGGGGAGGGATAGTTAAGTATAAAGGTAATTGTAATGGGGTGGGTGGGAATGGGGGTAGGGTAGGGGAGCGAAATAAGCCCGAGTGTAGCGAGGGCGAACGGAGCGAGGCTAGCATCCTGGTCAAGATGAAGTCAGAGAAGGAATAAGAAAAAGATAGTGAAACACTAGCTTGAGAGAGAAGGATATACAGTTTCTAAAGATATAGTCACCAGAAATAAATAAAAAAGAAATAAAATGTGAGCAGAAGTGTGCTTACAAAAGGACACTGGCCTCAAGCTACACAAGTAGATTTACTTGAAGCAAAAACAGTGCTGTATGGTTAAAATAAGCTACACTAGAAAGGGGCTTTGGAGGGGGAGAGAGGTCTTACTAGCAGCTAAAAGCAGGGCAAAAAATAAAAAAAAACATTAATATGTAAGAATCTGAAGACAGTAAAATAGGGCAGGTGCACTAGCAAAGACAGTTATGAGTGAGGCTAGAAATGAATTCAGGGAAGGGTAAAGTACAAAACAGAAGAATATACAGAGAAACAGTATGAGGATAGTGGGTAACCAAAGAGAAATGATAGGAGCTGCTGGTGTCTGCTTTTTGTGGCAACTAGCAAAAAAAAAAAAAACACTGTAAATTCCTGTTGTGCTTATAAATTCTAGCATTATTTAAAAGATTAGCTTATCATGTAGTAGTTATTCACTGGGACACATACTTCAGTGGTATTATTTTAAGCTTAAAATGGTGGCTTGTATTTCCATATCCTTCTGAGATGTGTATTTTGTATACGGGTGCCCTTAATTATATAGAAAAGCTGGTGGACTTTTTCATGGATGTCTTTGTTTTTCTGTCATTCCTTTTTCATTCAAAATATATTCATTGAAATTTGTTTTTTTCTGGTTGTGAATCTGTCTTCTGGTATTTACCTGCTTCTCATTGTGGGATTGATTAGACTGACATTCTAGTTAATCATGATGATTCCCTCCTTGTTTGATATTTCTACCCTGATAATAGTTTAAATGTAATAATATGCATTTTTGTCTCAGTTACTTTGTCATAGTTAGTCTGATTTCAGTAAGTATTTGTGTAACACTGGTTTTAATTCCAGTGCAGATGATTGTTGGATTTTATGATCTGAGTCAAAGTGATATATGTCTCCTTCTGGGACACTGAAATGTCAGTTTTGTTCATTACTTTATTGATTAACACAGCTGAAATCATGCATTTCATGGGATTTGTTATTCTGACTTAGAACTGTCTAAGTCAGTTTGGTGCATTTCTTTCTGGTTTACTAAGATTCATGATTTCACCATGTAAGGATTCCAGCTAGATTTTTCTTTAATTTGGATGCCTAGTTTTGACTAAAAACAAGGACAGAGAACAGCACAGTGATTACTGGAAGTGATGAAGGGAATGGTGTATTAAAACAGACAATTCTTTTGAGTGTTAACCCTTCAGCTGTCTTGTAGCATGGTGATGGCTGGTACTAGTAAGAAACAATGCTTATCAGAAGTGTCTTTGAGTGTTTTTACATAAATGTCCTGCCTTGGATTTTTTGTGAAGAATGAAAGACGATTTTGCTCAGCCTTATATTTATTTTTACTTTGAATAGTAGCAGGCAGTTTTCATCAGCTATTTCTAGTCAATATTTTTATAGTATTGGACTCTCTGAATGATTGTGTTCCCTCAATGCTTGCATACCTTTCCGTTCATGTTACCCCAATTAAACTGCTATCATTTACATACATCTGTTTCCTAGGATGGCTGTTTTTGATACCTCTAGCTTATGACCATTTATAATACATTTTAGCACGACCACGATATGACTATGATTTTTGATTATATTTTATATGTTTTTTAATTGAAATATGTGCAACTAATATGGCTTGTTTGTTAATTTTAAAAGAGTAAAAGAAATCCTGATATGTTTTCTACGAGATACTTATAATGACAAAACTGGATATTTTTTCCATTTAGGAGTAATGTTATGTAATGCTATTTGTAATGTACTTTAATCTGTTTCTTCATTTGTTCACCCTATCTGACTACCCATTTAGCATCTAATTTACTTATGACTTTTATTATCAGATGCTTGCTTGTTAGCATTTAATGTGAGCTGATTAATGTTGCTTTTCTGGGAGATTTCCTTATAACATTTTGTAAATGCTGCTTCCTTTTATCAGTTTTAAGATATTAACCTATGAGAGCAGTTGCATTAGTCAACTCTATATAAGGTTGCTCTGCATACAACTCCTAAAAATGAATAAAAGAACATAGCCAACTCTTTAGTTATTTTGTCATAAATGCTATATTTTTTTGTTTTTAAACTTTTTTTTTATTCAAGTTTATTCATCTTTTGACTATATATTTTTTCACGCTATCATGTGCACTTTGTGTATAACTGTTCCATACAATTTAAAAACATCATAATAATTTATTAAACATGTATACATGAATTGTACATATATTGTTGAGTTGTGTTTATATCCTGATTTCTGTATCTTATTTTATAAGGCTATACTTTTGAATTAACATGTTGTAATTGTCTCTGTCAGACTTTTCATTATGTCTATTTGATAATTTTATATAAATTAAAACTTTATTCTTTGTAGTCTCTTTTCTTCTATGTTCATCTTCATTACTAGTATAGAGTATAAGTAAAATGTTACCTTGATATTATCAAGCTAGTGGCTTTTCCCATATGATTATTAATTATTATTATTATTATTATTATTATTATTATTATTATTATTATTATTATTATTATTATTATTACTGTTTTGGGCTTCTTACTTCTTTCTCAAAGAATCCTTATGGTTCTACTATAACTCATCAAGTTATATCAGGATGAAATTACAACTAGACAAAAACAATGGGTCATTCATTACCTTCCCTAGATAAAAAGCAGAAAATTTCACCCCCCATACTAGGTCAAGTCCCCATATTCCCAAACTTATATGAACTCCACAGCTGTAAAAACATGAAGCAGGGAAAATTCATCCAAAAGAAAGAAATAATTGCTAGAGCACACATAGAAACAAAACTAGCTAGTGATTTTCTAGTTAAAATAGCAAACATAAAGTTCAGCTTCACTGAGCTGAACACAGATGGTACTTCATTCATTTTAATTTTGATGGGGTATAGTGAAGCCTGTTCATACATTCATTTGGTATTACTTTATAAAGATTTTAGATCAGTTCAGTATCCTTTTCTGTAAAAACAGCAAAGTCGACCCCAAAACAGTGCCAAAAGTCCACTAGTAATCAGAATAAACACTGTCGATGCCAGGAGTTGCTGTTAAATAACTTTTAATTCCACAATTAAAACACAGACTGAGCGCTTTCATCCCATAGGAATATTTTTTGGGATTTATATGGTTGCTATCTTTTTAAATGAAATGCCTGTTGATTAATTAAATGATGACATCAGATATCAGATTGTATTTAAAGGGGATAATAATGGGGAATATTAGATTCTGATGAAATCCCCATGAGGGGATGAAAGCGCTCAGTCTGTGTTTTAATTGTGGAATTAAAAGTTATTTAACAGCAACTCCTGGCATCGACAGTCATTATCCTTTTCTGTATCTAGACTATGTTTGCTTACAGGAGGATAATGGTGGAAAATAGATATATAAATGAATCATTTATTACACTAAAGATGAGTGGTGATGGGGGTTAAGATAAAGGGAAGAAAAATGAAGGACAATAATTATGTTGTCAGTATGATTTCCCCCTTCTGCTTGCTAATCATTAAACTTCCGCTAATTGGACTTGACCCATTCATACCCTAGACATAAAAAGATCCATCCTTCAGATCCAGCTGGGCAACTGCCATACAGAAGGGACATCATCCTGGAAGACATAAGGGTAGTTGTGTCTCACCAACATCTTACTGATGAGAATTTTTTTAGAATTTGGCTGACCTCATATCCTGAGTGAGGAAGTGAAAAAAACACATCACCATAAAGATCCACAATGTATTCACAATGAAAGTGCCTGTTCCCACCCACTGGCTAATGAGATGTACCATCATGCAGTAGCTTGATGGAATGAAAAACTGCCCTAGAACATCTACTCTGTCTCACTCCTCCTCACAGGATCCACATGGAAAGCACACATTTTACTCAACCCCATCGTTTCCAGGATAGATGCACCCATCTTCCCTGCCTGTGCGCTAATTGAACTAATGTTACCTGAGCTGTAGTCAGGACTCTAACCTTCTATGCTGCAAGTGTAAGCAAATATAGTAATTAATGAATTGAATAGACAATTTGAGGATGAAGGCTAAACAATCTGTTTCTGTTTTATGTTTCCTTACATCTCTTTTTTGGTCTCTTTTTGACTCTTCACTTCCCTCCTTTTTCCATAAAGGTCATTTAAATTAATATCATATCTTTATATCACTTATAGTTATATGCCCACCATATTAATAAAACAGAAATCTGTGATAATTTCTGTATGAATATCAGGTATTCATTGAATATCTATGATGTTTGATATGAAAACAAATACATTAAAACACATCACATGAACCTGGGCCTACTGAAGTAATCTTTCCACGCATTGTTTTTCCTCATGTTGCTCCATGATAACATGACAACTACTGCTGTTTTGTTGTGATCAGCAAATTTCCAAACCCAACATTTACATGACACTGGGAAAAAAATTGCTTATAACCTACAATACAAACCCTCACTGTTCCATCAGTTAACCAGCTATTTATCTATTTAATTGTATATGCATTAAAAGTCCTTTATAATCTGGTAAGACAGAAGCAAATCACATGCCTTAGCCATGTTGAAATAAATCATGCCCACTACTTAGTCATTATCTAACAAGTCACCTACATCAGCATAAAAAATATAAGATTTGTAGTTGTTGATCTTCCTGAAAAAAATCCATGCCAGTAGATATCAAAATATACTTCACTTACTGAATACTGTATTACTTGTACAACTTATCATGGATAGTACTTATGGATCTACAATTTTTCGGTCTTAACAATTACACCATCCATCTGAATTAGAACAATATAATCACACTTACATTTGGGGGTAACTTTACCTGAATTCAATGTTTCTTGAAATAAGTATAATAATATTTCCTTAATATAATCCTTTATAGAAAACAGAAAAACGCCATTCATCTCACCCAGGCCTGTAGTTGTGTCTAATCTTATCTGCTTATTTTTATCTTAGCAAGTACCTTCTCCAGCATGTCATCTGATATAACAGGGCAATCTTCATAGGTTCATAGGTGTTTACTAGGCTAATGACCACAATGCCTTTTTAAGTCCAGCTATGCATCCCAAACCTCTGACAAGTTCTAGTACCCTTAATAAGTGTAAGCAGGGGCTTGGGAGATGAAACAGTTACAAGTTGCCTTTGCCCATTAGAGACATTGGTGCCAAACCAGGAATGAATTTCCTGTTCCTCATCCAATTGTCCAAATTGCACTTGAACTGGGTTTGGGAGGAACTCTGCTTCACATAAATGGGGAGCCATTTCCAAAGATGGAGTAGACTCTGGGATACATACCTGTCTCTCCAGCAGGTCCAATTAATAACACAGGCAAGGTTTAAGTCTTTAGAACAGGTAATTCTGGTACTCTTTGTTTTGTGGATATGCAGGAGGTCCATCAGAATGGAGTCTGACAATGCTCTGCATGCCAGGCATAGATCTCCCCTCAAAAGCCTGTAGGAGACAGAATAGAAGGATAGGGCCTTGAAGCAGTCTGCACAGAACATTTTATTTATGCTCTGTATTCTTTCAGTAAGGAACCTCTGTGGATGTTCCAGTTTATGGATATGCCTGGTTAGGTACATAGCAAAGAGGCCATTGTATTCAGTGATAGGTCTGATGAATGCCAAATACAGTGAAACAATGACCTAGATGCTATATCATTCTTAATAAGCTGAGCAACACAGAATGATTTCCTCACTACTGTAGGCACATAATGGTCAAAGGCTAGATTACTGTCCATGTGTGTCCACAAGTCCCTGACTACTGGGTCAAATCTAAGGAGTGTATTGCCAAGATGATAGTTACCAGGGGTGGATGACTTTCCAAAGGATACTATTATGCATTTCTTGGCATTTCATTTTAGTCCATGGTTCTAACACCAGTTGTTTGTCTATGTCAGCCCTTCCTGGAGAACATTTGTGTCAGTGTGGGATTCAATGACAGCTCCTAATTTGTAATCATCTGCAAATTTAATCAGTCAGAGACTGTCTGTATATCTGTACTTAAATTGTTTAAGCAACTTCCTAACACTCACTGTCACTTATTTGTGTATATCCCTATTATTCTTATATGGACACTATCTTAACCTCTCCCAACGCCTCCTTTTTCCTTATACAGCCTCTAACTTTGACATCTAACCAGGGAGGCTTAGTATATTTCAAGGCTAATAATTTATTTTCCTCATGGACATATTGCTCCACAGCATAACACATCACCATAAAAAACATTTCCACATCTGATTTATAGACAAACCATCAAAATGTACTTTCCATTCCCAGGATCTCAGGAAATTTTAGAGTGCTGGATAATCTGCTTTATTAAAATATCTCCCCATAATCCTACAAGAATTTCTTTTATTACTACTCAAGTTAAGATAACATTTAACTACAGCAATTTCTGAAGATCCCATTAGATCCATTACCATAACATTTAAAGTATCATCTTCCATTGTTGGCTGCTTCACATTTAGCTTGACATGCTGAATAGCCCAACATTTTTGAAAGAGGCGTACACAAGATTCATCACCCCCTGAGATAGTCTTCTAATCAATTTCTGATTAATTCTGATCCACTCCAGGAATAACATTTATTTCAGTAGCACAAGCCTTTTGTGTTTAGGCCAAATTTTGTGTTGTTCCTTATTTAAAAATGGAGATCTGTAAAATCCCACTATAGTAAGTTTTCTCTTCTTATCCTGAATGTGCAAAATTATAATTTTATATTCTAGTAAGTTTTTTTTCAAAAAGTTACAGGGGCTGTGGAAAGTGGTCATTCTATCCACACTGCTTATCTTGACCTGGCCAAGGCTTTTAACACTATTATACCCTGCTTGTATTATTGAAAAATTTGACAGACTTAATGTAAACCCACACATTGTCCACTGAACTGCAAATTGGCTATCCAACAGATCTCAGGTTGGGAAAGTTGTGGGTTCCTTCTATTAATGTAAAATTGTAACTAGTGGGGTGTCACAGAGATTGATTCTGGCCCCTTTCCTGTTTGGCATTTATTCTGCAGACATCCAAGATAATATCTGAGAAATTTAGTTGACCAAGTTTGCTGATGACTGCAAACTGGCCATTGTTATCTTTTCATCCACTGATGCAAAACAGCTCCAGCAAGTCTGCAGTACACACATACATGGTTTATCAAAGATGGTCTTGGACTAAATTAAAAAAGTACACCATATTAGTGCTTGTCAGAAAGGTTGCTCATACCTCATATGTTACAAATTGTACACCATTTCTGACAGATGCAGTCATAAGTGACCTAGGTACCTATGTGAATAACTTTTTCTCTCTCATTCAATCATCATGTTTCCACCATACTCAGAAGATCCTTCTGCCTAGGCCAGTTAATTTCAATGGCAATATCTTCAAGATCCAAAGAAGACATCCTACCAGTACTCTTCCCTTATAAAAACCATCATTGAATACAATGCCTCCTTTAGTATATATGTGGCAAAAACTTTTATGTTTGTCTACTTAAAGGTGTTTGTAAACTGGGGACTTAAAAACTTCATAATGAACATTGATTTCTTACTTCCTTAAACGTATCACTAAACCATATCACTCCTTGCTGTTCTGACACTATACAGAGAACTAGCCAACATAATCCTTCTGGGTGCCTGTCATTTGTGAAGGTCTTTATTTACAAAACTCAGAACTGTTAGTTGTTCACAAGCTTTGCAATTTATTTTGATGTTTTCAGTTCCCCCAATTTTCTGTTGTTCTTCTTTCAGCTTTTCCAAGTTAGGGGTCGCCACAGCAGAACTCTGGTCCGCTAATGATTGGCAGTAGATTTTTTATTGGTGCTGAGGTGCCAGCTCGACGCCCAACCTTCAAAGAAGGCATGCCCATTTTGCGCATGTCTTTCGAATGCCACTCGGCCACGGGGAGGACATGCAGACCCCACACAGAAGGTGCTCCAGTCGAGAATCGAATGGGAGAACCTCTTGCTGTGAGACAACAATGCTACCGCTGCACTACCGCGGCTTCTCCCACCACCCCAATTTTCTACGGTACAGAATTAAAGGAGGCAGTACATTTATACACCAGGGCTATGGATGTAAAGCTCCTTTCATTGACTGTTATTATTATTATTATTTTTTTTTTTTTTAATGTAATCATGTCATTTCATCGTTTTTAATTTTCTAGACTTGAGATTTATAGGCTTTTTTCTCTGATAAGGAGCCAAACATCCAATGGGCATTTGAAGCCCCTTCATACCACTGTTTTACAATGCATGGTTTGTAGTTCTACATAGCACACTAAATATCAATCATTTACATAATAATGGCTGACAAAGGCCAGTACACTTCATTTCATCAGGTAGAATTCTCTGTTATACATTAAATGACACAGTGCTGCATATTCTGTTAACCTTATATACTCTGCTATTTTCTTTGTAAAATAAGCTATGAAATGGGCCACTATGTGATTAATCTTTGAAGGAAAATCCTGCATTCTATATCTCTGTCTGTAATAGTAACAAGAACCGAATTAAGTATATATTACTTATAATATTGTTTCAAAGCAGAGATGACTTATGGTGACTATGTACTTACTAGAACTGATTATCTGTACATTTATAATAAGTGTGCAAATCTCTTCTACATTCACTTTAGTTGTGTCATAGAATGCATTAGGGTTAAATACAAATCAGTGCAGCATAAATAAATACATTTCAAACATTCCTTTCCCCTTTAAACTTGAAAGCAGAATTGTAGAAACTTAGTCAGAAATAACGACTATCTATTTTATTTTATTATTTCTTATGCAGCAGCCTTTGACAGCATTATATTTACACTTATGCTGCATAAAAATCATTTTAATTTTTATAGATGTTGAATCTAATCCCCTGGGCTATTCATTTTCCTGGACCTCATCAAAACGTTTTTAAAATTCAAAGAAGAATTGAAGAATTATTATCAGTTTTCATCAAGGAGCACAAAGAAACATTCGATCCTTCTGAAAAAAGAGACTTCATTGATGCTTTCTTAACAGAAATGGAAAAGGTAGGAACTGGAAACATTGTCTTATTTGTATCATTTACTGTTGTTATTCTTCACAGATCCAGGTATTACATAACCATCAAACCTAATATATAACAAGTGAAACATTGACATGATTTAGAATGGGAATATTACCTGGAGCATGCTGAGAACTGGATAGTTAACTGATACATAATATGCATTTTCTTGAAATATGGAAGACTACAGCTAATCAGGCCCTTACATCTTAATTTTGGCTTATATTAATAGCCTCTCAATGAGCATTTCACATTACTTAAGTGAATAAGCAGTTCACTTTTTTCTGTATTCCCTAGAATCAGTAGGATTATAGTTACTTCTTTTCTGATGAATGTAATTATTCATAATACTGCTGTAGTAGACAGTGTAGTTTACATGTAGACCAAATGAATCAATTCCAGGACTCCATAGTCTTTTTAGAGGCACTCTATTAATCACTTCTACCACTAGCCTGTAGCTTATCTGGCCAGCTACTCAGTTTCATGCAATTTCCTTGGTCCCTATAGATCTAATGTGATGACCCTCCCCCCGTGTGACCCATACCAGCAAGACACCCTTAGGCTCAACAGTGGTGTATAGCATCGTACCTGATGGAGCAGGACAGGGCCTGGCTAAGTCTGTCATCCTGTGGCATGCTGTGAGGGTCTCTACTTCAGTTCTACATTCTCATGGTGTGCTTAGTGATGTCACCAGGTGTGGTGTGCAGTGGATGTTATAAGGAGACATACTGCTTCTCTGTGGTGATGTCAGACCAGATCCATGATCACATCCATCCATCCATCCATCCATCCATCCATCCATCCATCCATCCATCCATCCACCCACCCACAACCCTCTTTTCCCATTTTTGCACATGGGGGTCAGGGTGTCATTTCATTAGTGACAATCATCTAGAGCCACGGTTTACTCACATGGTCACAATAAAGCTTCCTCTTCAGAGGGACAATTATGTATTCTCTTCCAAGAGTTATATGGAGTAATGTGGGATGTTAGGGAGGTTAGAAGTACCAGCCAACAACAGTGCACAGATCTCCCAAGTCTTACAGAATTGCAATGGAAAATATACGAGGAGTGATAGCCTTGAGCAAATGATCAACACCGAGAGCTGAAATCCAAGAGCTTAGCAAAATACTATATCAGATGTAATGAAGCCAAGCCAAACTGGGCAACTGTGAGAAGACGTCCAGGAGACAAAACATTTGTACTATAGGTATCAACAAAAGTATAGATTACAGTGATCTAGATTCCTTCCTACTACTAGACCCACTAAAGAAAAGATTTAATTTACAAAAATCACATTAGACCTGGTAAGGGAAAGATTTCATGCAGAAAAAGCTTAATGCTGAGAAAATTTACAAGGCTGAGAAGAGAAATTGCAGTGAGTTTGCAATATGGCACATCTTAGTGATGATACACTTGTATGGAGGAAAAGAAGAAATCCTGTGGCAGAAGTGCATACCGAAAACAGTCCTGTATATAAGTACATAAATATATATATATATATATATATATATATATATATATATATATATATGTAGGTATATATAGATATAGATATATAGATATAGATAGATATAGATAAATATGGTTCCCATGTGTTTTACCAAATGTACATTTGTCTGACAAATGCAGGCATGTGATTTAATGTCGATGGTACAGATGGCCAAATGGTGGATATGTCCATGGTATGGAGTGTCAATACAGGTAAGTGGTGTTGGAGGGGGTGAGAGCATATGTATGTCTGTGTGTGTGTGTCTGTGTGTGTGTGTGTGTGTGTGTGTGTGTGTGTGTGTGTGTGTGTGTGTGTGTGTGTGTATACATGTAAGGGGTAGGGTAGGGTATGAGTGAAGGATTGGTGTTGTGTTTTTGTGTTTGAGTTTGTGTATTTTAGGGTAAGAGTAAGAGTAAGAGTTAGTTTAGGTGATGGATGTAGTGTTGTTTGTGTGTGTGTTTGTGAATGTTTGTGTTTCTGAGTCTGCTTTGTGTAGTGACAGTGTTGCAGGAAGATTTTAATGACATTTAAAACAGCTCCATAGAATTAGCGACCAGCCACTACTCTGACATATTCATCTATGCAATCAAAGGAATCTGTTGCATTCTGCTAACCATAAGTATAATTTCATACTGTATTTTGCACTTTTAAGCTGTATTTTTTCTATATTACTGATTTTATAAAACTGTTCTTGCTGATTTGCTGCACTTTGTATCTGCTGTAGCACAGACAAGATTCAGACCTGCTGAATCTGGTTCTGTTTGTTAAATTGAGCACTTATCTGATTGAAGGCTGCTGGCACAGGGCTCACGTTTGATCCTTTTTATTGGTTAAATTGTTTAATTCAGTTTGCTCACTGTTGCTACATAAAACCCCACGTTTGTGCAAGTTTGCACTTGTTTTAACACAGAGCCATAAGTTTAGGCAACCAGCCACTGCTCTGCTGTATTCATCTGTTAACATGTAGTGCACCTCTCTGCACCATCATGCAGTACGGTACAAGAGTGGCCTTAGGTCAACTGGTGCCCTAGGCAAAAGGGCTTCACGGTGCCCCCCAACACACCACCGGGTACCCCATCCTGGTCTGTCTACACCAAATAAATACTGGAAAAGTGCACCTACTAGAGTGGCGCCCTAGGTGGCCGCCTAGTTGGCCTATGCCTAAGGCCGGCTAGTACCATGCAGTGGGGGTTACCACTTGTAGTTAGAAATGTAGAAAATTCAGTAGATAAATTTTCCCTTAGTAGTTGCCTATGATTTGGCTGAGAAGTCCTTAAATTGCACTTGGCTTCTCAGAGAGCACCTCGGCTATGCTTTTTTCCCTTAAAATGTCCCAAAATCACCAAATCTACAATAGTCTCATACCATTTAGAGAACCCCCACTAATATAGACCCTTTATAGAGCACCCCATTACTATAGACCTCATTTAGAGCACCCAGTTATACCACACCCTCCATTTTCTCTCCCCACTCTGAAAACAGGATTTAACCTAGCATTATGGATAGTCAGTTTCTCTACCTTTCTCCTACCAGCCTGTCTGACATTGGTATCCTGAGGCAGTGTAGCAACTGCCTCATGTACACTGACAACCCTCTACTCCTAAATCACACAAGTACAATTTGTGAAAGATGCATCTACACTATGAATCTGGAATCCTTGCTCTCTTGCACACAGAACATTAACACTGAACAGGTTACCAGCTCGCATACTATACCTCCTGTACAAACCATGCACTCAGCACATAAACCATCATATGTGGAGGTATTCACCAGAAACCTAAACACCACAGACCTTCCAAACACAAACATGCTACACCTAATACAGCACCTACAGCACTCAATACACATAAAAACACAAGCACTAGTGCCTCATCAAATAAGCAGTTAGAAACCACAGTAGAACCAAATATCAGATACTGCATCTCACCAGATGAGCCCCTAAGGCAAAGCACATCTAAACCACATTTTTTTAGTCATAGGTGGCTCCATTGTGAGACACACAGATGTCCCACTCACCAGGCTGGACAAGGAGAAAGTTATGGTCAGCTATCTATTGGGTGCCAGGATACATGAGATCATGCATGTACTCAGGTCTCTCAACAAGTACCATTATTACTCTGTCACAGTTCATGTTGATGTGAATGATATGAGATGTACCTCACTGGACTATATGAAGAGGGACATGATTGAGCTCTATGAATATGTGTCCCAGTCACATATGTCCCTTGTCTTGAGCAGCATTTTACCCCCACCTAGGATGATACCACAATGTAAACAAAAAAATGTACAATAATATTTTTGTGTTTGATGAAACCTCTACTGGCAGAGAAATGGTGTAGCTATGGGCACCTCGTGTGCCTATAGCTACACCAATGCCGTGATGTCTGCATGTGAAGAACAGTATATACATAATGGAAGATTTAAAAACATTGTACTGTTTTATCACAGATTTGTTTATTTTGTGGGTGGGGTCACTGCAGCAATTTAATGAGCTTGTTGATTATTTATCAAATACTACTACGTACTTGCAGTTTTCACAAGCAATTTCAAATGAAAAGATAAATTTCCTTGATGTTGAAGTTTATAAAGACAGTTTAGGTGGTGTTACCACAAAGTTATACAAAAAAAAAATGTCACTGTGACAACCTATTATTCAGAGAAAGTATGCATCCTAGTTATGCATTTAAAAATGTTGTTAAAAATCAGGTATACAGACCTTTCCAATTGAATGTAGGGAACAATAATTTCTTAGAACAGACTGCTGCTTTAAGATAAACTTTTGAAAGAAGAGGCTATCTTGATCAAGAAGTTAATAATGTTATTCAAGATGCTACTAGAATGAGAAATGGCAAAGCTACACCTCATTTCCCTAATGGTAGTGAATTAAATCAGTTAAGAGAAAATAAGATATATAGAAGTAAGTTAAGAGTTCCAGTTTATTATTCCAATAACTCACGTATGTTTACTGCGATCATTAGTAAGTACTGGCATATTCTTACAGCAGATGATGAAATAAAAGGGACTGTGGACAGTAGACCCACTTTTTTATATAAAAATATGAGATCATTGAAGTGGCAGTTATATTACCCTAAAAATAGGGGGAATGAAAACAGTGCCAATATTACTAAGGCTTGTGGTAGATGTACTGCATGTAAGCATATAGATAATTCATATTTATTTATACATCCAGAGCAGCACAAGACTTATACTTTTATGGATTCTGTCACTTGTTCCTTAATACATATAGTTTATTTAGCATGTTGTCAGTAATGTAACAGATTCTATGTAGGGAAAACAGATAGGGCATTTCATGACAGAATAAAAGAGCATATCTACCATATCAGCAAAGGCAGTGTTTCTAATCCACTTGCCAAACATGTTAGTAAAACAGATAATTCTCATGTTTTTAAATTTAGAGCAATAGGTAGAGTTTATGAAAACATCAGCAGTGGAGATACTAGAAATTATACTGAACAGTTAGAAACAAGATGGATACTTTGAGAGGGGACAGTGGTCATGGATTAAATGACAAAGTCCCACTCAAACCTATGTTAAAACAAGACCGTTGTTCAGATAATATAAATCTAGGTTTTTGATTTTGATAGAATGTTTATAGTTTTATATGTATATGTATCTTTATTTTTTATACATGCTTTTGTATTTTATTGCTGTGACAGTGAATGTGTTTTTAAGCAGCTTTTGCTGCATAAAATGTGAAATAATGGTCCTGTTTCTTTAACAACAATGAACTTTTACTGACTGGATAATTGGTAATATTTTTTTATATTTAAATGGTAAAATAATCAATTTGGAATTACATCTGATGAATCAGTATCTCTGTGAAAGCGCGTATATCCATTTATGGAGTAAAGAAAGTTTTTATTCTACATATTGGCCATTTTTGAGTCAACTTTGTTTTTTGGACGTAAACAAAAAATGATTGACTTCAACAGTTGGCTTAGTTTCACACTCAGTCAAAGTTGAGGACTTTACCTCAACCAGCAGACCTGTCACCAGTGGGTTCCACAGGGGTGATTGCTGGGCCCCTTATTGTTTAGAATATACTTTGCAGAAATTCAGGCCAAAACAGAGGGGCTTTGGCTGTCTAAGTTTGCTGATGACTGCAAATTAGATACAATCATTGAATCCACAAATGATGTCAGTATACTTCAACAGGGACTTACACAAACCAATGGTTGGTGCCAAAGCCATGGATTCAAACTCAGTGTAAAAAAATACATTATCATCTCCTTCAGTAAAAACGATATCCCTGCAGACTATCATGCAAATAATAATACCTTAAGTAACAACTCAGTAGAGAGAGACTTGGGGACGCAAGTTGACTGTAGCCTACACTTTGACCACTATGTGTCTACTGTGGTAAGGAAGGCAGTCTAAGTCACACACTCATTAGCAAAGGCATTGCCTCAAGAGTGAAAAAGGCCATAACACCCCTGTACTTGATCCTCATCAGGCCAATAACTGAGTGCAATGCTTCCTTTCATATGTACCTTACCAAACACAAACAAAACTCAGGGTCTGCAGCACATGTCATACACTGACAGACTAAAGTCACTGTCACTGTACTCAGCAGCCTACAGACTACTTAGACAAGACTTGTGCCTCGCCTACAGAGCAATCTCAGATCCAAATCTTATGGAATTGCTGCACATGCACAAGTCAAATAGGACAAGGGTCACTCGCTCCAGGGACCTTAACCTGGCCTGCAACATAAATGGGACATACTGGAGAGACAGATATGTCTCTCAGAGGTTGCCACATCAAACAAAACCCCTATATAACCCTTTGTAAGCATAGAGTGGATGACTGGATGGGAAACCATAAATTCCTGCCGGGGATTTCACCTATGACCCTTCAAGATATGGGCAGTCAATGCTAACTAAGATCTTGAGTTTAGGCAAGATACTTTATATTGGGTTTCTGTAGTATTATATTGGGTACACATGGCTAGGCTTATAAAGACCTTCGGGTCAATAGCCCAGTAACCACCTATGAACCTATGTTAAGGTGTAGGGTTAGGGTTGGAGGAAGGGGTAGCCCTGCCCTCTTTAGTAATGGGTGCTAACCCTAACCTTAATGCTCCCCCTTCCCCAACCGTAACCCTATATCTTAATGTCATTAAAACTTTCTCATAACACTGCCAGTATTCAGATAAATTTGAGGCTAGTATTATGGAGTGGTTAAGTTTTAATATTGTTAGAGGAAATAGTTTTTTTCTCTCTCAATATTATTGTTTTCAGTTTTGTTTGTGTTCACTATTGTGTATGATCGAACTTATATTGTCTGTGTTTTACATTCAACATTAGGGTGGTTCAGTTATACATAATAGACCCATACATATATAATGTCGCGGATGGTTTATGTGATCGTGCATAGCATCGAACCATAAGAGTGAATTTTGTAACGTGTTCACAGCACTATGTTGAAACTCACTTAGCGGAATCCAAATGTCGAAAAGATATTGTTCATTTGAATGGCAAATTGCATTCGCAATTCAGCCAGTCGAACATCCGTAAAGCAACATTATGGATTTATGCAGGTGTGCTTTCACTCAATTGTTTGTCGCACAAACCATCTGCGAGATTATAAAGGTAAACCATATATATATAGATATATATATATATATATATATATATATATATATATATATATATGTGTGTGTGTGTGTGTGTGTGTGTGTGTATGTGTGTGTGTGTGTGTATATATATATATATATATATATATATATATATATATATATATATACATATATATATATATATATATATATATATATATATATATATATATATATATATATATATATATATATATATATATATATATATATATATATATGCTAGGCCAAAGGAGAGGAAGTAAGACAAGCCTTCATGCTGACAAGGAATTTGCAGATTTCAAAACACAAATTGAACATGAAAGCAGTCCTGCCTGCAGAGCTCAGCAAGGCTAATCAAAACTCCTGGCATTGATGGAACTGTAACGAGGTAAGGCAGAAGAACAGACAAAAAAGAAGATAGCATTAGAAACAACGTGAAGAGGACAGCCCATGGGAAAAAAAAAACAAATCATGAGGAAACCCCAGAGGGGCAGCACATGCAACACAAAGACCAAAAGTCTGTGTCTAGAGTTCTGAAAAGAGATCATATTGCAAGAAGAAGGGAGAATCTGGGATAAAAGATCAGCAGAACAGAAAGCTAGATAAGAAAAGGTTGAGAAGCCTGCCTTCAGGGGAATTGTTTGAGGAAGACAGAAGACATAGGAAAAGAAATAGAAATGGACAACGGGGACATGTATCTTGGACTGAACTAAAGAGTGCTCTGACAGGTCACATGACAGGGGGCAAATATCATCGGAGTATGGAAGGGTTGAAAAGAAAATGGACAAAAATGATAACTTAGATAAAAACAGAAACTACAGTTAAGAAAGGTGAATGAAGGAAAGACGTCAGGAAGCAACTTACAATGTAGAAAAAACATGGACAAATGAGTAAACAGTAGCTCCTTAACTCTCTCTTTTCAAAGAGATACTTGCAAGACTCTGTCCATGTAGGACTGTTCATAGCTATGTGGCAGAAGCCAACTAATAAATGCTTCCATTGAACAATCAGTACCACCAGAAAATGAACTGAAAACCCTTATGGGGTTGGGGTAGAGAAACAAATACATTAATATCATAGAAGGGTGGCTCAGGGAAAAAAAACACAAACAAATGGCAAAAAAAAGGAGAATGTATGAGCAATCAGAATAGGCTAAGTAATGTTTATCAAAAAGGACTGCTTTTATTTATGTATCTATTTATTTATGTATTTATTTATGTATGTATGTATTTATGAATGCATCACTTGATTTATTAATTACCATTTGTCAACCAGGATAGACATTGGCTTGGAGTCTCTTTTCAGCAGAGGCCTGAGGAGATAAGCTCTATAAATCAGTGAGTTTACATTTACTATTATATACAAATAAGTATATACAATTATGGCAACAGTGATTTTATACAAAATAACCTGACAATGAAATTAACTGGTCATTAATTCTGGAGAAAAAGAAAAGTTGACTATATAGTCACATTAGCAATATATATATAGATAGACAGATAGATAGATAGATAGATAGATAGATAGATAGATAGATAGATAGATACTAGTGGTTACTCTAGCTAAACATATAGATTGCCAATTTCTTCTGGCATACAATGACAATAACAGTAAAAGAAGCATAATACATTTGTGAGAGATTAGAAAAATAGTAGATATATTCAAGTAAATGACCGTACCCGTGGATAGCTAGAGTGAGGCAAAGGCAGCAGCTGACCCAGCCACAAGGTGTTAAGGGACACGATCCGCACATGCTGACATGTCAATAGTACAGTTATGGCATTCATTTCCATACTGGAATTCAGGAAATAAATGCTGGTACTACTTTTGTGGCCAGGCCTGAAGTGCTTTTATTGTCCTGAAGTACAAGAGGACAGGGTGCAAGAATAGCACAGCTCTGGACAGTACAGCTGAATTCTGAAACTTTGGTATACGGGCAGTTGTTGGCATGTATTAGTAAAGTTAGAAAAATAATGCCCATCTTATCTCAAAGGTGAACTAAAGGGCAAAGAAGTAATTGTTAGGTTAAGGAACAGAAGTAAGGGAAGGCAACAGCGAAAGGTAAGGTGACAAAAGGAGAGCATGAGATTCAAGCACTGATGGACCTAACATCAAGCCGAGATTTAAAAAAAAATTAAAGATAGAATAGCATGGAAAAAAGGGGACTACATGGAAAATTAAGGGACAAAGGAGTAGCCCTGGTATAGAAATAAATGGATCTGAAAAACCCCAGAAGACTCACAAAACTAAATGGAAAAGGGAGAGGTCCAGGCACAGACAAAAGTAAAATGGTGATGGGCCTTGTTTGAAGATAGGACCTGCAAGACCTACATAAGGGTAGTCAGCAGGGATGGCTGTTGGAGAAAGGGGTTGCAAGGGGGAAAGAGGGATAATGTCACTGCTGACCAGAAACTTAATAGAGTGCACCTACTCAATCAAAAGGGGAGAAATCATAAAAGAATGAAAAGATGTAGCTGTGATATAATACTGTTGCAAGAAAGAAAATTAGGAATAACTGGAAAATGTAAAGCCTTGAGTATCCAACAGGCAGCTAATTTGGTAATGTAGAATCTTGGCCAGTAGGAGGGAAAGAAAAACATCTAAGCTCTGAACAAGAATGACAGAGATTTCTTTCTCTTAGAAATAAGAATAGCTGAAGAGAGACGGCAGAAAAATTATAGGGCAGAGCTTCAGTGTGACCTGGAATCTCAAAAATGATAGGCTGTATGGCAAAAGGGAATACAGGATGAGGAGGAAGAGGATGCAAATGAGTCTAGGTATGAAGATGGAGGAGGGAGGTGGAGTATAAGGACCGGAAGGAATACATATTCACCAGAAGCAACATAGTCCAAGCCTGCAGCTTGGACAAATTCTGGGGAAGGCGGGAGGCAGCACTAAATGCTGAAAACATAGCTATTCAAGAGAGCTTTCTATCAAGGATCTCTGCAGTGAGGGATGAGATCCAAACAGGAACACAACAGCTCAGAAGGCTAGGATAGAGATGGGACTATCTGCAAACGGTCAGGACAAGATGCAAAAATAAGGCTAAAGAAAATGATAGCAGAAACAGCAATGGATACTGATAGTGACAAGGAAGAGTTAGAAGATCCCTGGTGGGACAGTCAAGGCAGCAATAAGATGGAAACCAATGGAAATATAAAGGCAAGGAATAATAGGGGAATAAGAAACGCTAGAACACTACTAAAGATTCAATGAGAAATTTAGGACAGGAAGGAAGGCTGATAAGACCTGATTATAAAAGATCAAGATTTACAAGTGGAAATAGAGGTTATGTCCACAGCAGCAACAGATGCAGAAACATGGTATGAAAGAGAATACTGGGGAGCGGGCAGAGTCTAGTGTGGAAATATAAAGTAAGGGAAAAACTGAGGGGAATGGTAAAAATGTAAACACCAGGAGGTTAAATGGTGATACAGGAAGGAGAACTAAGAAAGACCATCACAGACTAATTCCAGAATTTATACAAATTGTAGACAAACCTTCAAACAAGGTTTCATTTCTGGAGCTTGGGAATTTTTGTTGAAAGTCCTAATACAAAGAAGGATGGGAGAGTGGCTCATGCTAAGACCTAGAGATTGAGGTTACATTAAATTGAAAGGGGGGTCTCTCAAATCCAGCTAAAGTAGAACAGGGGACAAGACAAGGGTACCCACCATCACTGGAATTGTTCATAATGGTAATAAAAGAACAATAGAGGTGATAAATATGATGAGGGAGCTAAAAAAGAAAAATGGGATACAATCCAAATTTCTGCTAGATACAGATGGCTGTATATTGTTATAATCAGATACAGATGTGGCAATAGAAATGATGATGGCAGTCTGTAACAAGCTTGAAAATGCACAAAAGAAAAGAAAATCAAAGAAAAGAAAAGAAAAGCAGCATAGTCAGGACAGAGAGTAAAGAGATGGAGATGTATGTGGAAATAGAGGAATCATGATACCTCAACTACTTGACCCTAATTTTGGGAAAAATGGTGAGAGATGCCATCAAGGAAAACATTAACAGGATGAAACAAAAAATACAAGATGAACCAGAAAAACAGAATAATAAAACATATACTGCACTGGATATAATCAATGCAGTGCACATAATGGTGAGTCTGTTATTGCACTGTAGTCTAAGAATGCTAACCATAAACTCAGAGGAGAGGGTCTGAGAGAAATTAGGAAGAAAATACAAAGGGAGTGGAAACAGAAAGTGTCACAGAATAACCAAACCAAAGCTGAGGTTAGACAGGAGTTCTGGGTAACGAAATTGCCTCACACCCCCACTGGACCTTCTCATGTTATGTAAGGTATTCAATCAGAGGAAAAAGAAAAATGTGAGGGAATGTCAATAAAGAGTCACACCTGGTCTAGGAGGACTTCTGGGAAGCAAACAAAAGAACATTATTTAGACTACGGAATATGTGGTTGGAGCAAGAAGAAAGACAGAGAAATGTAGGGAGAGATTGGCTGGGGAAAGAATGTGATACAAAACATGCAGATATCTAGAAACAATGTGTAATAAATGAAGGAGGGAATATTCAGACATTTGGAAACAATGTGTAGTAAATGGGGTGAGGGAAATATTAAAATATATTGGAGGTGGACGGGTAGGCTTTAATAACCTGGATTAGCTAAATGTGCAATATGGTATTAATGGCCAGTGGCTGAACAAATTTAAGATTAGAAACAGATACAGATGATGAGGAATGAGGAAAGAAGGAGGTTAGAGATGATAAAACTAAAGGCCTGTTTTCAGGTACATAAAAATAGCAGTGCTAATATTAATCTCTTATATAGTATTCAAGAAGTCCATTTCTACAGACACAGATACCCAGAGAAGTGTACCAGCTGGAAGTACCTTAGGTTTCAACTTAATAATCGAAAACATGGTGTCAGTTTCATAAGTAGATTTGTAGAAATTACATTTCATTGTTGACTTCTGGCAGAATTTGCTTCAGAGTCTGTATCTAGTATCAAGTTAGCTTATGTTGTTAGTTTTTTAAAGGCTATTTCACGTGCTTGTCTACAGAAAGATATTCATCATATCTTTCAGCATAATAGGTTTGGGAGTTTGACATAATGGGTGAAGTGTTTACTTTATAAATACAAGGTGCAGGGCTTGATTCTTGCATAGGTAATTGGCTAGGTTTAAAATGGCCCACAAGGGCAGTTAGTCTAGTACGAATTTATGAACCAGTAGAACTAGTGACTCAATGGCAATTACATAGTTCATATGTTAATCATGGACAAAGACAAAAATTATTAGAGACAATTTTAAAATATTGGCATCATTATTTAGTTATCAGAGTAAGATGATTTACCTTTTCTGATTATTAAGACGTAAGTAAACATAGTATCGAGCTGGTCTGGTATGATTTAGTGAGTGTTAAAGATGTTAACAGTTTTGTCAATAATCAATATTTCTGTCTTATCCAGCCTCTCCCATTCTCCGAAAAAATAAAGTTGCTATCCTTCATGCAATCTAAAAATCCTACTTTAATGTTATAGCTGAGCTCTCTGAAAGTGATCCTTGTTTTAAAGAAAGATTTTCACAGTTAAGGATCTGAAGGTTGAGAACTGTAGGCAATCACATGACTGTGCTTTGAGCAATAAATAAAAGTGCTTGATCACCATGGCGATCAGGCTGTTTAGTACATGCAGAGAAAAATACAGTGTTGTCATATCAGTACTTCTGAAAGGGGTGAGAATCCATGGCAGCTGGACGGTAGAGTGGTGTAGTGATAACATGTATTCTTCACAGTTCCAGGGTTCAGTTCTGACTGTCTGTGAAGACTGTGGCATGTTGCACCAGTGTATGTGTGGTTTTAACCAGGGTCTCTGTCTTCCTAGTACCTCCTTAAATTGGCTGTGTAAATATACTGCACTGTCCATTGTACTTGAGGGTCACCTCATGGCTGAACATAGTCTGAAGCTATTTTGAGCTTTTTGTTTGGTTGCTAACCCTCAGCTGGAGGGGTACTGAAATTCATGTAACACCCAGGACCCTATGAGTTTGAAATCCCTACTCTACACTAAGCATTTAAATGCCTAGATAAATATCTTCCAGCATTCAGCATAAATGGCAGATGTTATGGTTTGGTCAGAAATGAGCATATTGTTCAGACATTTGCAAAAGTAGTAATTTGGGTAAGCTGAGGAAGAATTTGTGAAAGATTTGCATGTAAAATATTGTTTAGGCTATTTGGGATAGAACAGTGTATCTTAGATAAGGCCAACTTGAAAAAATACCATTTCATAGAAGTACACTTGATAGATCACCAGCTTGCTGAACTGCCAGCTGTGGAAATAACAATGCTACTCAGAACTACTTATTTATTTATTTATTTGCATTTGTTTCTAGGGAAGGTCTAACCGGACATAATGCCCATTATCAGTGGTGCCTGGTGAGAAAAGCTACACACAAAATCCACACATTAAATTTAAAAAAGGTTACTGTAAGTGAGAGAAAGAAGAATACAAGTCTAATAAATGCATTATTAACAATTAATCAGTTAATGATTAGAAGATAAAAAGTGCCTGTTACAAAAATGAGTAGGTTGTCTTAACTATTACACCAAAAGAGAAAAGAAACAAGATATGCTGAACGTTAACAACAACTAGTGCTATTACAGTACAGAAATACCTTATTTGCATTGCACATTTTACAAACACGGTTAAAGGTCTTAAAAATTTAACAAGAGAGAAGAGAGTAAGAAACATGTGGGCAATCAACAGCAAATCCATAGAGGTACTATAGTACAGGGTGCATTATTGAGAATGGTGTCTAGGTTTAGGCTTATATACAACATTCATAAATGAGTTTCTTGGCTGCTGTAGGAGGCCTAAGAGAGATGCTAGGAGTAGTCTGTAAGGTACAAAGGAATGCTAGCAGGTAGATGCAGAGCTATTGAGATGCAAGCAGGGGCGGCCCGTGCTATTGGACTGCCGGACTGCAGCCCCCTCAACTGTAAAATAAAAGAAATAAAAAGAAAAAGAAATAAATAGAAAAGAAAAAAAAGTTTAAAAATTCACGGACTTCACGCATGCGCACTAGTCCGGACTGCTGCTGAGAGTCTGGAGCATGCACAGATTGTCTCAGCAGCAGTCCTGATTGGGAAACATGAGGAATGGAGCTCCCAGAAGTCTATGCAGTTTTAAACTGCAGAGACTGTCCTGGAACTCGCTGGGAAAACACGTCGGGGTCGGACTGCAAGGTCAGCAGTCTGGAATTTGCTGCAGTTTCGTCGAGAAGATCTCGCAGGTCTTTTTGTGCGGGGTTTGGATTTATTGGTTTCACTTGCAGGGATCAGAGGATCTAGCGGATCTGGAGTTGCGCGGGCGGGGTTTGGATGTATTTATGGTGGTTTCACTTGCATTGCATTGGATTTATGGAGAAGGATTGGGGTTTGGATTTATTATGGTGGTTTCACTTGCATTTATGGAGAAGGACTACAGGCAAGTGGGATTTGGTGTGTGTGTGTGCCTATAAGAAACAAGAGAGAGAGAGATTTGGATAGAGACATTTCTTGAAGTTTATTCTTCCAAAAAAACAGACAAACCTGCGATGGTTTCAGTCCTGCTGTCACTACATTATTCCACTCTACTAACACTATATCCGCTAGAAAGGTTAAAAGTTTACCAGAATTCATGGTGATTAACTTTGTATGGCGCAAAGACAATATGAATATTGTGATGCAGCCTAATTATGGCCATTTGTTTGTGCATGCATTTCCTCTCTGATATCTTTATGCACCATAGTATAGCTGCAACATAGCTTAGCTTCACAAATCGTTACAAACAATGCATTTCTTGTAGGTAACTTTAATCTAAGCTGGTCCTCCACTTTCCACTTTACCATCTGTAATACTGTTTCCAGATTTTCACTTGGGCAGTTTGTCTCTTAATCCAACAAATGGAACCCTGTAATGGGGAGTCACACCCTGCTGCATTCGATTTTTATAAACTGACCTCAAAGACTTCCCCATGTGAATTTTTTTTACCGCTCACTGACTGACTAGTGCCCTGTTCTTAATATGTTCCCCACTTTCTGATTTATTTTTATTTATTGTTATCAGTATCTCCTGCTACTAGAGCAGTTCCTTACAGACTTGAAAACTGTTCTTTCACAAATGGGTCCTAGTTCAGCTCGAGAGCACTTAAACTCTTAAACTTCCCCTTCGGAACATTGTAATTCAGATAGAAGTACTTTCCTTTACAAAAGAAAAGATTAAAGAGTTATACCTGTTTATGACTAAATCCTCAGCCTAGAAAAGTAATGAAGAAAACAGACAGAATGTGAAATACATTCAGCCACTGTGAGAGACAGATTTGACTTGTGCTTTGCCTCATCTGGTGCAAACAATGCACAAATCATTGGCCTGTGTTTGCCTGATCCTTATCCTATATTTCCTTGAGAAACTCTTTCACTCCTATGTCACAACTTTATCCCCTCCCACACACAAACTACAAGACAGTAGCAATTTTTTTTTTCATTTAACAGTCCCTAGTTTTCATGTTACCTTAAAGGCTTCCACAGTTCAAAATTGGAACTTTATATTATCTGTGAAGATTTGAAATCTCAGTCTGTTGTTGATGAATTACTGACATCTCAGGACAGATGACAGCTGTTGTCAAGAATTCTTCCCATCTACGGATTATCAGCTGAATTAAGCACCTAATTCTACCTGTGGACCTTTTAATAGTGATTCTTGCTTTGCTCTATTTGCACCTGGGCTACTACATCTAGTCTACCAGGGACTTCTTCATGAGAACACTTAAGGCTTGTGCCAAACTCTGCTCTCTAGTTCTGAGAAATTTATGTTACACGTCTAAACATCATGTATAGTACTCAAGGCTTGACATTAGAAGGTTAGCCCTGTACTGTTTAGGTCCATCCTATCTTCAAGAATTTTGGGTTCCAGATCAGTTGGTATGTGTCTTTATTTGGCCGGTGAAGGGCTTCTAGCTGTTCTGTAGGTGTGACATGAAACAATTGATGTGCAATATTTGCTAGGCAGGTACTATTGGAATGTACTGTCCTTGGGAATGCTGGAATGTACCTCATGGGCAGCTTTAAGAGATCTCTAAGGTAACATATGTTAGACGAGTGAATAAATGATAACATTCTTCCCATAGATAACCCAGCGAATTTGCTAGATATCTTGAAATACTACTAACATAGTTTCCTCCATTGCAAAAAGAATTAAAGCTGCTAAGAAGCATTATTCTTAAGTCATGGGTTTGATTTCCTTAGTCCCCACTTGCCTAGTATGTGACTCTGAGCAAGTAATTTAGTCAGATATTTTTCCAAGATCAGCCTAAAAAAAGGACACTTGTGACTTGTGGTTTTATCTGATTAACAAATAAGTACAATGATAAAACATATTTATTGAATAATTCTCAATTGACAAAGGCTGTTATTGGGAATCGAATAGAAAGCTGAAGAAAACTACAACCATGCAAGATATAAACAGTAATTTAACATAAAGCCTGTGCAGATGTCAGCTATAGTCAATCTTGTGAAGCATTTTATGAAAAACATTTTTATCCATTCTATTTCATAACATTTACATGCATTCTTAGTCTGATTTAAGTGCCATCTCCTTAGCAGGAAAATACTGTCTGTGTGTGTGTGTTAGGGAATACCTCAGGCTTGAACCCTGTACCTTGTATGCAGGTGTTAAAGGCCTGAATTTCCTACCCACCACCATTTGTAAAAAAATTGCAGATTTTTGCCTCATATTTGATCTGATCTGTTCCTCATAATATCTGTGGTTTGTAACTGCTGCAGTGCTTGATATTTGATGGTACAGTGGTAGCATTGTTGCCTTATAACTGCAGGTTCTTAGGTTTGATTCTTGGCTGGGGTGCCTTCTTTGTGGGGTCTGTATCTTCTCCCTGTGTTTGTATGGGTTTGCTTTTGTGTCCTCCCATGTTACAAAGATATGTCTGCATTATTTCTTCCTGGGTCTCTGCTGAAAATTCTTTTTTTGTTCCAAGTCAGACTGTCCTGATTAACAAATGTTAGATAAAATTGACAGGCATTTGAATTTCAGACTTCAGGTTTCTGAATGTTTTAATTCCTTACATATTTGATGGTGCAGTGGTAGTATTGTTGCCTCACAGCTATAGGTTTTTCTGGTTTGATTCTTGGCTGGGGTGCCTTCTGTGTGGAGTCTGCATCTCCTCCCTGTGTTTGTGTGGATTTGCTCTGGTGCCCTGCCATTTTACAAAGACGTGTCTGCAGTATTTCTCCCTGGGCCTCTGCTGAAAATTGTTTTTGTTCTGTCAAGTAAAATTGACAGGCATTTGAATTTCAGACTTCATGTTCTTCAGAAAATACATAGTAACACAACCTACAACCTTTTATTCTAGCAATTTTCTAAGTTTATAAGATGACTATTTGAAATTTGTCCCTATTTTTGGGACTGTATTCCCCCATTATTGGCTTCGTCCAGTTTTTTTGTGCTAAGGTTGACAGCTATGGCAAGAACTGAATTCACCGAATATGTTTGAGGGCTGTATTCCCTCATTACTGGTTTTGTCCAGGTGTTTTGTACTAAGAGGTTGACAGCTATGGTGAGAACTGAATTTACTAAATGACAGCCATTTAAGTTTCAGTCTTCCTCTCTTTTACAAAGCAGCTGATTTGGCGTAGTGGTATGTTGCTCTGACTGTTTTGCACAGGGACCTTGGCAGTAAAATGTATGGTGGTAACGCAGCATTTCTCTTTCACAAAGCAGCTGATTTGGTATAGTGGTATGTTGCTCTGACTGTTTTGCACAGGGACCTTGGCAGTAAAATGTATGGTGGTAAAACAGCATTTTATTCTAGCAACTTTCCAAGATTATACAAGCAATGTTTAATGTGTCCCTAGTTTTTGGGCTTTTGACCCCCCCCCCCAATAAATTTTGGCTTTTTCCAATTTTCTTGTGCTGCGAAGTTGAGATGCATTTGAGTATTGAGTAGATTTTACAAGGAGCTGAACAGAAGTTTAGTGTTGCTTAAGTGAAGTTGGTTTGTCTTGTTAATAGCACAACAGGTTGTGTATTTGCTTTTGATGCAGAAGGCTGTGGGTTCTACTCCCACAAGGGGTGGATGCTGCCATACTGAGAATGTTCTCCTTGGTGAAGATACTAACTATGAGTCCGTTATCAGTTTGCCATCCATTTCCTCTTGCAATATTACTAGCTTATCATTTTTTTAATGTAATATAGGCAATTTATTCTTGAGGGGCAACAGACACTTTATTTTTCGATGAAACCATGAAATATAAAGGTGTTTGCTAGCAGCAACCTCTTCATTAGTTACAGATTTCTTTAATGTGGAATTATTTAGATGACTTTTACTTCTTCAGAGATTGTGCATATTTACTGATAATGGACTGTAGAATTGTGCATATTTACTGATAATGGTGGACTGTGGAAGTCTGAGTAGACTTTTATGATGGAAATGTTCTGAACTGGGCAGTTTTGTCATTATGGGTGCATGCGTTTTGTTTCATTGCTTACTGGAAAAATGTTCAAAACAAATTTAAAACACCCTCTAACAACTGTACTGTATTGTACAAGGAATATAAATTTAGTACAATGAGGAAGGTGTATCAAAGAGCACATGTATGTTTCATATGCAAGAGGCCTATGATTTGAAAACAGCCCAAAAATAATCTTTATCTGCCACTGGTAAAATGTATTTTCTTTGAATGTGGGTTTTAATGCTGTTTCAATGAATGTGAGTTTCAAGGGCAGAGAAGTTTTAATGCTAAGTCTGTTTTTCATTGTGAGACTGCATTACTTTGTTTAGCAGATGTCTTAGTGTTTGTGCTGTAAAATACAAAATAAAACTTTCAAATGAAGTCCAACTCATCATAGAAGTAAAGCAGTATGCACATTAGTGTTTATGGTAAATGGAGGGAAATAGCCAAGTAATGGATCATTGGAATGGCTGCAGAGGCTCCATTCAACCATGATTTTGTCAGGGGGGAAGGGCAGCAAACTGAGACAGGCCCAGCTGAACTATACCTCCCAACTGTCCAGATTTTCAAAGAATGAATAGATTTTTGCTTCTTATTTTTGGTTTGTTCTTCATAAAATGTGTAGTTTTCTGGCAAATCATTTAGGAATTAAGTCACTAAATAATGATACACTGAGTTTCACACTTCATAACCTTCAGAAAAATGCATGCTAAAGTAAGAACTGTTATTCTATCAACTGTCTCAATTTATACAAAAGCAATTTTTAGTACTGTTTATATGTTCCCCCAATATATTTAGCCTTGTTCAGATTTACTGCATTAACAGGTTGAGAGGTACATGCAAATTGCTTTATAGAATTAGGCATAACCAACCTCTCAACTGTCCCTGATTTTGGCTCAAAATGTTGCTCTTCCCCCTAATAATCCCTCCACAGAATATCAATTTGGAAGGAAACATGGAGGGTTTACAATTAATAAATAATTATAATAATCAAAGTTATAGATTACTTGAAATGCATGTAGATTCTTTTATTTTGTCAGCTGCTCAAGTTAGCAGTACTAATATTAAAGTGTCCCTTCTTTGACAGGTTCCCAGCTGTATTGTGTGGCTGTTTCATATTTTTGCATCACATTTTTGGTCCATTTTTCATAAAATTGTGTGTTTTGGCAAATTAGTGACAAATCATTAAAGACTGAAGTTAGAAAATAATGACAGACATTTGAGTTTCAGATTTTATACCCTTCAGAAAATTCATACTAACGCAAGACCTATTCTATTATCTTTCTAAGTTTATTAGAGCAATAGTTAAAAATTGTCCTTATTTTTGGGCCTTTGTCCCACTTCTGTGCATGGCTTTGTCCAGATTTCTTGCTCTGAGGTTGAGAGGTATGACACGTGTCAGGGCCATCACAGTCAGCCAGAGACATTTCAAATTGTGACATACTTGTTGCACCCCACTCCCCCGTGTAGTGACTCTGGATGTGTCCAAGCAAGGCAAGGAGTAGTTTTGCAGTGTAAATGTGCAGTGCCCCCCCCCCATCCAAGGTAGACACAAGTACTACAGTGGCTTTTCATCTGTCCTTGATTTTGCAGAATGGTCTGGTTTCTGTCATATTTTTGTACTGTTGATTTATGCTTATTACTCAGATTTATGCTTATTACTCAAAGTGCCTGTTGCTCTGTGTTTAAGTAGCAATGTTTTAATGACCATAAGGTAAGCTTGTCTGAGATCGTAAGATGCAAGTAAGCTTTAATAAGCATACTGTTAAAGAATTGCCAACACTGAAAGCCTTTCTGTTGTTGCCATGCAGAGAATACTTAACTAGATAATGTATAAGCCTTTGGTATTGAAGGACAGGATTACATTATTTTAAAAAGCTCACACTTGTTGGAGACTTCCAGTCATCTCTGCAGGCTTTTCCCGTAAACTAAACAGAATGCCAATCATGTGTGGTCCATAACCTGTACAATAATCCTTTAAGCAATGTATCTTGAGCTTGTGTCTTGTTTGCTTTTCCTTTTTTACTTTGATCATGTTTTCCCCATGAAACAAGTAGATAGTTGTCAGGCAGCAGGTCTTTTTTGGATAAGAAACATTTTTACAAGTGGGGGCATCACAGAGATTTCTACTTTCAGCATGTTACTTTGTGCTTTAATAAAGCTGAATATAAATTATAATTAGAACTGCAGTGCAAGGAGAAGTGGTTTGAGTTGAGTGCTGCTTGTTTTTCTTATACTTGATTTTGACTGGCATTCCAGTAATGTATTTAAAAAGTAATTAATTTTTTCATGCCTCACAACCTTTTGTTTCCATCTAGATATTAAGTAAGCTGTCATGCAGCCAATGCATTGAAATATTTTTTTTCTTCTACACTTATTTTTGTCTTAATTGGACTCTCATAATGATTTTTTGGCACCCAAGGCAGCGTATTTAATTAAAGTTATTTTTTTGTGGTTTTGAGCATAGCTCCTCCCCTTTCTAGTTGGCCACACCCCTCCCCTTGCCCCCACCCATTCCGCTGTCTCCTGCAGCCCCCCTTTGATTTGAAGTCACCAGCCGCCACTGGATGCAAGTTAAAACAGCAGACTGTGAAGTAAAGCAGAATGGCAGTAAAGAGATGCCGGGACACTGAGCTGGAAGGGAGAGAAGCATAGTGAAGTAACAGAGAGGGTAAGCGAAAATGTATGGGAGGGGCAGCTAGAGAGGCTATACAGGGAAAGAATGGGCAGCCAGAAAATAGTAGATAAAGCATGTCAGTAACTATTTGGTGTGGGTGGGTACTTATGGCATTTGGATGATGAGGATTAGTGGGTATTAAGGAGCTGAAAGAAAGCAAAAAAAATTATAGAGGGCAGGTCCACTTCCAACCCTCATGTGAGAGGCTATGGTCATATATCCTCTACTATAATAATCTAACTTTGTAGTTACAGTACCTAAGGAAAAGAAGTATATGTGAGTACAAAGCATTGTGTTTGCATCTGTTATCTTTTTTTTCCTCTTCAGTCCCTGGCATGCTTGCAGTTGACTATCCTTTAACTACCATCTGCACTGGCACAACCTCAGTTCTTCTGTAATTTTCAACATACTATTAGTAACTGATTAGCTGAAGTTCAAAGAGAAGAGTTTCTTCATTTTCAGATTTCTTCAGCTGAAGTAATTCCATTCTGTAGTATCCCTCACCTGCTAATATTTGGCATCAATAGCTTTCATCGGTGCTGACATTAGCATACTCTCCAGCAGTAAATGAATAATGGAATATAACCTCTGGGAAGAAAAACAATAACTAAGAGTAACATAGCTATTTTTGTCTCTTTTCTTTCTTTCTTTTTTTTTTTTTGTGTTCTTTGTCCCAAGTGTAAGTTGATCATCAGACCCATCCTGTTAATTGGCCAATTTTCCCCCAGCACCACGTTGAGGGTTATTATGGAGGAGCCATCACTGTAGACAGCCATCAGTGGTAGTTCAAGGGTTTTTCTTTGTTTCAGCCCCAAACACCCCATGAACAGTCGGTTAAGGAATGAAAAGGGGACATGTAATGGGATAAGCCCACTGGTTTTCCCTCAGTTTCATAACAAATTTTTGTCTGCAAATAGGCCCTTCCTTCTTGTAAGAGAAGTGTTTTTCCCCATCTCCACTTGAGAAATCATACTTCCCTGTGTGCCCCCCAAGCGCCCACAACCATATCTCAGGAGAAGTGGGAGAGCCACAGATTCTCATTCCTCTCCTCCCCAGCTCTAGTGCTGGAGTCACTAATCAAACTGGTCACATGGATCACAGTTACTACTCTATCTCTCTGCCCAACAGACCCAAACTAAGTAAGGTAGATTTACACTACAGAAGGCGAGCCATTTAATTTTTTTTTTTTGTAAACCACTTTCTAGTCAAATATTTTTTATGACTACTAAACCACACGAAATCAACAACTAAATAACCAAAAAGAGTAAAAACAGACAAAGCAGCTACAGCACGGACTGTTTAATGTTAGCGCTTTCGGTTAAGGATATTCCTCCACCTTCTTCAGACGTATACAATACAAAAAAAACCACAGCTCCACTTTTTATTTTATTTTATATTTTCGTTAACAACACAAACATTTCGCCAGTATTGTTTTCTATTTATAAGAAATTTACATAGAGAACATGGTTTAGTTAATGGTACTATCATATTTTTAAAATATTTATGTGTGTGTTTAAAGGTATTAGTCCTTTAAATTATTGCGTTGTAGTAATGAAGTATTTAATTAAATTAATTATTTAATTGCTTTTAATTAGTTTGCTTATTATGTATAAAAAGTGGAGCTGTGGTTTTTGTATTGTGTAGGGTGATAAATTAAATATATTGCAAAGCTGCAAGGTTTTCATGAAATTTTCAGTGCAGTATAAATTTTGGTAAAGCATACAAACTGAACAATATAATGTAAATTAAACAACCAACTTGGCAGGACTAGACACCTGATAGTGTGAACATTGGCTCTAGATGATGATCACTGTTGATGTGACACCCTGACCCAAAGTGAAAAAAGTGGGAAAAAGTGGGTCATGGATGGATGGATGGGTAATATCAACCAGCCGTAGTCTGCTTGTCTGTGAGCCAACAGCAACTTTAGTAAGACATGATAAAAATTTTAAAAATGAAAAAAAAATCTCTACCTCTGCATCATGAACACAACAAAGATTACTTGAATGATAATATTTAGTCTTAAATTTAAATGAGAAATCAAAGGCAGAGAGGCAGAACCTGCAACTCTCCTGTAGTGAGATAATTTTGTTTTTCCATGAGACAGAAAGCAAGAATAACATTTATACACTCTTTCAAGCTAGTATCAAGCAATTCAAAATATATAAAAGGCTTCCTACAGAAATGTCTGCACTTATAACAATGAGTGGCAAGATGCCAAAAAAAATACAGGAGAAGAACAAATATTGAACATTATTCTTCTCCTTAAAACTTCTTTTCTGCGGGAGTGACACGCTTGTCTGCACCCCACACAGACACCTACATATACTCTGAGATCACCACAATTTAGGGAAAAGGGAATATTCAGAGAAATCTTGGACTTAATATATGTAATACCATTTTTTCATCCATTCAGTTTCAGCATAATGGGACTCACTAAAGCAGGTACCAACATTTCAAATGGTTGCCATAAGGAATGAAAGATAAAAGCCCTTAATGCACTTAAAATCTTGCAAATCCTTAACCCAAAATAACAACAAATCAACATAAAATTAATGCAATTAAGACCATTAAGACCATTTAATTTCTCATCATTTGGGACAAAAGGAACAGGGATCCTCATGACTGATAAGGAACGAAACTTACATGAAATCATTCCCTCACAAATCCCAAGCAGTTAATCCCCAGTGTCTATAAAAGGAGCCAATTGTTTCAAAATGTTTCTGCATCTCTGCCTTTTTAACTGCAATTTATGTTCACTGTGGTACACTGGATACATTATGACCCTATAATCCCACAGTGATCGAGGAGCCAATGATTTCTCTTTACGTAAATTTGCCTTCTTGGTTAATGCCAGTACTATTTACAATATGGCACACCGTCTTCCATGTCCCACAGCTCTCATAGTGAAAACATTGAAAGCAATTAGACAATGGGGAGAATTTAATAAAGCCTACACAGTCTTTATTGCCATGTAGACATTGTGCCATGCTGCCTACATGAAAGTAAACAGATTTGCAATTCAGTAAGCACTGCTGGGTGGCGCGCATGCATGCAACAACACGGTTAGTTCTCTGCCATGCAAATCACCTCATAAGCAGGTGAATCTCATGCAAATGAAGCAGATAAAGTGATCCAGCAAGCAGATAGCAGCCCTGCAGACCCTGAGCCAACAGAGGGGAACCCATCCCATTGGAAACAAAGGTATGTGTAGCCCTTAGGATAATAGCCACAGGTACCTTCTAAAGACCAACTGGGGACATGATGGGGGTCTCACAGGCATCAGCATTTGGGGTATTCCACCAGTTCCTGGATGCCATGCTACCACATGCCAGTAATCACATTTATTTTCCCCTCACCCCTGAGGTGAGGGCCAGCAATATGCAACACTACTACTGTGTAGCACACTACCCTGAGGTACTGGGTGCCATAGATTGCAGCCATGTATACATCATGGCACCACCCGGTGAGGAGGGTAGAATCTATGTCAGCCAGAAGGGGTACCACTCCATCAACTATCAGGTCATGTGCAATGCCCAGGGCATTAACATGAATGGGTGTGCTGGCAGCCCTGGCAGTTATCATGACTCCCATATCTGGCATGTATCACAGCTGTACCATATGTTTGCTAGCAGAGACATCCCACATGGACATTTACTGGGGAATGATGGCTATGCACTGGAATCATGGATGATGACACCCATCAGAAGTGCACAGACCCCCGTGTAAGAAAGCCATAATGAGGCACACGCACAAACTAGGAACATCATAGAGCATGTGTTTGTGCTGCTGAAGTCACGGTTCTGGTGCCTCGATATATCTGGTGGAACCCTGCAGTACTGTCCAGCCACATGTGCACATATATTCACAGTATGTGCCATGCTACACAGTATGATCCTATGGAAACAGCTGCAGCAGGATCAACAAAGGGAAGGGATACACAGCCTCCCACCAGTGCCTAGGTCACCAGAGCCATGCTCACAAGAGGAATCGGAGGAGGCACCCCCTGATGATGTCCCTATAAGCAGACATGGGCTTGTCCAGTTCACACTGGCATTAACTAAGAGAAAACGCATAGAACATTCACTGACAACCTAAGGCCCTAGGGACTGACACCTTATACCTACTCACATACATACAGTAAAATTGTTGATGCCAGGCAACCCACACAAGCTGTACCTATCCATGTATTGGCTGTGTACTGCTTGCATCACACAGATCCAGCCCTGAACTACTGGTCTGTCAACTGCTGCATTCACAAGGTAAGTCTAACCTACACACTAATTGTAAGGATTACTATACTATAGTATTGTATGTATAGTTCTGCTGCTGTTATGCAAGGAAATATAGTGGGTTATTTGGACAGATGTAACATCCACATAGGACTACAGATACCCAGTCCAGTTGTATGTGTTCCTTAATATTCACTAGGTCTCATGGTTGGAATATTCACAACATCAGGCAAGGCAGATATTAAACAGTGGGCACATATGATATGTGGACAATTGCCTACCCAAGCTGATCATGTGCTTTTGTTCCCCCACCCCCAACACAGCAGTGTACCATATAACTGCTTTAACAGAAAATCAGCTATGGTATAATAGTGGACCAGGTAATCTCAGGGCTCTAACATAGATAGCGCTCACACATTTATGCCTCTTTTCACACAGGATAACAATGTACATATTTATGCTGTTGATTGTGTGATGAATGACTCATCTCTGTCTGGCAACCTGTGTGGCTCAGTGGACTAGGGAAGCTAGCATGGGTGATGGTGTTGATGGTTCTAATCTGGAAGTGCTCACATCTTTTGCAAGTGCGGTAGTACTATGTTGGTGTTTTCACAGACTAGCATACCTTTCAACCTTTTAGTGCAAGAAATCTGGATAAAGCTAGAAAGATTGGGGGACAAAGGCCCAAACATAAGGACAGATGGTAAATATTGTTCCCATAAACCTAGAAAGTCACTGGAATTAAAGGTGTTGCATTATTACATATGTTCTGAAGGATATAAAGTCTGAAACACAAATGTCTGTCTGTAATTAGTATAATGTAGTGACGTCAATATTCAGTAATTCACCAGAAGACCACAAATGTTTGAGGAACAGACCAAACATATGAGGTGAATGGACATTCTGTGAAAATCAAGACTGTTGACAGGTATGCAGACTGTCAGTCTGTTGATGGTATAACATTACCTACCTCAGTTACATAGTAAGTACAGCATATGGCTGGGGAATGCTGTAGACATTTTGAGTGAAGGGCAGTACTGCTGAAACAGGGGCCAATTTTAATGTCTGTAACACACAAAATCCCGGACTGGAGTACAGGTAGGTGTGGCCTGGAGTCATTTTATAAGTACTGACAGTCCTTCTGGGCATGCCCAAACACTTAGTTAAAATGAGCGCAATTCTGTTGCCCCTTCATCAAAATGACCTTTTATGTATAGATATGTCTATGCATACATATACGTATACATATCCGTCTGTTACTATCTCTCTCTCACATGCATAGTTTCATAGTTTCATAGTATAGTACTAGGCTATCTGCCCTGGGGCATTTGTAAGCCTAGCCATAGTGATGTGGCTTTTGCCACCCCATGAAATGGTACAAAAATGTACAGAATAAATCTAGAATACTGTGCCTCTGTCTAGTAGTGACACAATGAAGGTCCCCTTATATAATAGAATTAGTTTACTGTGCCCCTGTCTAGCAGTGACACAGATGTGACCCCTGGGGTAAACTTACAATCTCCCATCCACTCATCAAGATTTCTCTTGAAGAGAGTCAGTGAGGGGCTCTGCCTAATACGAACTGGGATCCTGTTCCAAAGCATGGGAAGCCTCTGGGTTATGAATCTCACAGCCATATTGTTCCTCAAAGGATCCAAACTAAGAGTGCAACAGTACATAATCCACTTACCTACAGACCCCTGTGCCTGCTGGATGTCACCCCATAGACAGGCACATGTGAGCAGGTGGTGTAATGTACAATGTTGTCAATGTGTGTATTGACAGAGCACATTGTCCATGCTCACAGGTTTGCATATGTAACTACAAGCAGCCACCTGTGACCATACTGATAACTGTAAACACATAATCACATAGCTAGGATAAAAACAGTTATCTCACTGCTATGATACTAGATGCAGATAACAGTACAAGGCAATATCACTCTGCAGGCCACAGATGCTTTTCAACACAAGCCTAGTTTGTGTAATGCACAAGTACTGTGCCTGCAATCACATATAGAACAGACTTAACCTGTGGTGCATGCAATAAGTACTGTGATCTATAGTGTATAAGACTAGATAGGTAGGGATTCCAATCTCACTCCAGCCCACTGTGTGTGTGTGTGTGTGTGTGTGTGTGTGTGTGTGTGTGTGTGTGTGTGTGTGTGTGTGTGTGTGTGTGTGTGTGTGTGTGTGTGTCTGTACTATTGCAAAAGAATGTACATGCCCTCATGGGCTATCCACGTGCAATGATTATGCACTTTTTGGGCCTGTAACTTGCTGCTGGCTTCCAAAGTGCCCTCTTCTACAAGTCTGGATGATGTCAGCCACCTTAAGACTACTGGCTGACAATGTAGCATCAGATGTAAGCCATGGCATATGCAATACGTACTGTGATCTGTAATGTATAAGACTAGATAGGTAAGTGTTCTAATCTCAATCCAGCCCACTTTGTGTGTGTGTGTGTGTGTGTGTGTGTGTGTGTGTGTGTGTGTGTGTGTGTGTGTGTGTATTCTGCAAGAGAATGTACATGCCCTCACAGGCTACCTACCTGCAATAGTTATTCACTTTTTGGGCCTGTAACTTGCTGCTTTCTTCCAAAGTGCACTTTTCTACAAGGCCTGTTGATGTCAGCCACCTTAAGGCTGCCATCTGACAGTGTAGTATCAGATGTAAACTGTGGTGCATATGATAGGTACTGTGATCTATAGTGTATAAGACTAGATAGGTAGAGGCTCTAATCACACTCCAGCCCACTTGGTGCATGTGTATATATCCATATGGTATAACCTTGGTAGCCTGGACATATATATAGGAGTGATGTGTTTTGCAGTGTTTTATTTGTAGTAGGTGATGTGGTTCCCCAAATGATTGACCACAACAAGGTCTGCCTATGTCAAGCATAATATGTCCTAAACTGATAGTACTTGCAGACATGAGGTGTGTTGCATGCACCATGTACTATGACCTGTAGTATGCACTATTGCATAGGTAATACAGCCAACTTGCACTATCTGTGTGCCTTGGTGTGTCCTGTATGCAGTGATTGGAAGTGGTGCTAGCCTCAGTGTAGCCATGTTTGTGTGTGAGCCTGTTAGAGCATTCTACATCATGTTATGGAACCACAGGCCATTTGAATTTAACTAGAATAATGGCCTTACAGCCCTCACAATCATAGACATCATCATACCCATAGTTACAGGATCAGCACATATTACCCCAGTTCAAGAGGGACATAGGCAGACTCCCTGAGTTGAAATGATGGTCACCCAGCTGATCAGACAGATTGCATGTGCTGAGGTGCACTAAGGTGCTCTGTGTGCCATTAGGCAGGGTTCTGTTCCAAGGGTGTATTTCAGTCTGCTACACAAATCTCTCCCACAAGCATGTAGTATTAATGTCACATACTAGGTTAATGTCCTTACTGTGAGTCATCCATCTGTTCCTATATATAGGTAGCATATGCAATCAAGCGGGTTCACACATTGCCCTGTATGCAAGTCACAGATCACCTCTGAGTTCTCTATATGCCACAGGCAACAATGACACTCATTGCAGATGATTCCCATTGAACTCCCATTGAACAGTACTGAAGGCGTGAATTGTCCTTGCAAGAGACCATGCTGTTGTGTGCAATTTCCAGTACTGCTTGGAAGGGTACATCATCAACTGACCATTGCACTCAGATATTAGCATGCTGAGGGAATGGTACATAGTGGTTATGAGTATGTCACTTACTGGTGACTGTGGCCTCAGCTATGCCATATGATCCTTGTCATACCACTGTAGAGACATAATGATCAGAGGCACATTAGGTGTAAACCTGTGTGGCCAGGTCTGTGTGCCCAGTTTTTTCACCCCTGAGTGTGTACAGCACATGTTGCAACTGATGTGCTACTTACCAGGTACATAGGTCTACCTGATGGAAATGATACTACATATATATTCACGTGGGGATTATGGCCATTAGTATGTCAACAGGCATTTGTTCATCAATACTCTCTTGTAGGAATCAGCCAACATTGTTAGCCACAGTCATTCAGTAGTCACATGCATTGTAGTTACATGGATTCCAAGCAGTACAGGACCACGGACAGCACCCTGTTGAGCACTGCTGCTTACAGATCATCTATTGGAGGTATATATGCCATCAATGGGCCACTTAGTGGCCCCCTACTATGACAGTATCATGGATTCCTAAGTGGATGCTCTGTAAATGTTGCCTGACTGGGGGATTTAGTCAAATAGCTTGGCTCAGTCTGTGGGTTGTACATCCTGATGTACCCTCACCCAGGTCCTTGGCAACTGCTTCGGAAATGTCCACCATGTGTAAATGTAATGCCCCCCCCGTCACATATCCAAACTGTGTATAGTCAACTGTGCGTAGATCACATATATGTGTGCTGATCAGATTCCCCATACAGGCATACAGATATGTATACTTAGACAAAGAGGTCTATAGTTATGTTGGTCAGATGATGCCCCACCTCTGTGCAAGGGTGGAACAGCTGCCATTGTCCACTCAGCTGGTGTGCAACCAGTGGTGTCAATATGATTGCAAGGGTTTACCAATGGTGTTAGTAATCCTTGTGTGATCACATGTGGGATGCAGCCTGGAATGTTAGCATGTGCAATAGATGCTGTGTATGGTCCATTGAGAGGCCAATTAAAAACTCCTCTGTAAATATGGAAGTTATGGGAAAGGTTGTAGGAATGTCATGTGTCACGTGATGGGGACAAGGGAGTGTAGTTGATGCAGGCAGTGTGGTAGTGCAAGTTAGGTATGAGTACAGACCCATCATATGTTGCATTATGACATCTGAGGGCAGCGACATTCTGGTCCTGTCCTCCAAGGTTACACATGTAACTATACTGTGCAGTGTGGTTCTGCTTTGTGTGGGTGGCTACTGTTGCCACTTACTGTGTCTACACAACATCACAACAACACTATGTGCTTCATTTAGCTGAGGAGATTGTGTCTACATGTTAGGTGGGGCACCCTCACCCCAAATGTCACACAGCAAAGTCTACCTGTTATTGCACAGCCTGCTAATGGTAGTTGTCCACCACTCAGGTTTGGTGAGCCATGATGAGCCTGTGTCTCACCTGTCCCATACAGCCAAGTTAATGCATGAGTGTAGAGCTCTGCATACCTGCCTGTCCCATCTGCAGGGGAATGTGCAGTCATGCTATGCCAACCATCCCACTGGAGGTCATACATGGTTTTCTTGACATATATGTCTGTATTGTCTATGGGGGTTCATGCTGGTAGTTCCAAAGAATATGATATGTGGCCAGATTCCACCAGATAGGACCTCACATTGGGGTGGCTACAGTGGTCACCCATATTAGTAAACATATGTTGCAATACATTGGTTCCCCATGTGGGGATGTCATGGCACTAATCCAGAGCATTGTAGGTAAGGACCTAGACCATCCTTTGTGTAAGTGAGACACAGCACGACTTAGCAACACAGTGTGTAGATATTACATTTTCCTAATGAGTTTGTTTGTGCTCTGTACAGGCACCTTGCATGACTCTCTTCCTGCAGCATGCTAGCAGTAAGTGCAATACTTACTTGCACAGAGGACAACTAGCATGTAGTGCAAAGCAGTGCCCCCAGATCTCTGAGTCCTATCCCCTGAAATGCCATGATAGGTGTTAGCATGGGTATGAGCACTACCCCTGTTGTATACCTACTGACACTGGACCAAACACTGTTACCTTTGCTGAAGCCCGATCATGCCTACCAACTGTAACCAATGGAGCCCATTGACTGTTACACTATGCAATGGATGTCGGTTATGACTCTCACTCTGCCAACCATGGCCTGACAATGTATATGACAATATTAAGCCAGGCAGGCCATGCCTGAAACTGTATATGTCATGTACAGAGTGTTATTGCAGCTGGTGGCTAGGCAAGTGTCTGACAGTCATACCCAGGGAACATAGCAGTGGGATACCTATGTTACTATGATGCCATTCACCAGTATAGTTCATTATTGGTGTACCCCTTCTACCTATTCCCTTTCTGCAGTCGCAGCCACTGTCACTGACCTCTGATGGAGTACATTAGCAGGTAAGTGCATATCAGAAGCTGTCACAAAATCCTACACAGAACCAACAGTTATCCAGGTTGACCTAAGACACAGTCAGTTGTTGTCTGAGCAACTGACAATGACAAAATGCCAACAACTGCACAATACTATCCTGTGGGGATTCATCCACCCTTGCAAAATATTATAGTGCCTGCACCCCACACACAGTTGAGCCATTACACATGGAGGTATGGACACAGAGAGTAATGTAGCCTTCGACTGTCACTGGTTGGAAAGATGTGGATGCATTCACTGTTGTACAACCAATACCAACAGGTTTGGGATGTACATCCCAGATTGTCACTAGTATAGTGAATGCGTCAGTCATCACACCTATCACTGTGTGCAGTGGTACACTTGCCATGTCACTACACATGCATATCGTACAACTGTAGCAGCCACACAGGTTCCATGGCACACCAATACACAGTGTAGATAACATGTTCTATGGAGTCTTTGTCATGACCATACATGTGTAATCTGTCTCTGAAATGCTTTGGAGGGGATGTGTATCCATACAGGGAGATGTCAGTTCCCACTGTGTACCTCTCACATATCAATGACAGGTCTAACACATGTCTCACCAGTTCTACACACCAACAACATTAGTGCGGTATGCATAGTACATGCTGTTGAGACAGGTATGTAACACAGGCAGTACACCCTACATGAACCAGGCCCCCCCATGCATGTAAAGCACACATCTGCTGTGACACACATCGTGTATAGGTTACACATTGGGATGGAGACCACAACAGTCGTAACTGTTGTCGGGCAACTATTGGTACTGGACACAGGGTATATGTAGATGGGTCATTTCCATCAACACCGTTGTAGATGTGTTAGTTGCCAAAACCCTTGTGGCACTTATTGAGTATAGCAGACCTTTTCGCAGAATAGGGATGCATGAATATGCTGAATGCCACCACTGTCCTTGTTCCCTAGAAAGAAAACCCAGTAACAACCCTCAAAAATTCTGGGCCGCAGTGAACAGCATCCTCCAGCTACCACACCCCCACCTAATAAAGGCAGTTCAAACATACACATAACCTCCAGTTTAAATGACTACTTTACCTCCTCTGTACTTAAACTCATAAATGATACAAACCCCACCAACCTCCCCTAACCCCCTGATCCCCATATAAACACTACCCCTTCTCACTCAAGCCAGTACCAATATCCACTATCCAAAAACTCTTAGCAAAACATAAACCAACCACCCTCACTGCTCACAATCTTCCTGCTGAATACCTCCAAATCGCATCCAGGACCATAGCCTACTGCATCACACTACTAATAAATAGATCTATTACTGGACATGCTGTTTCAACCTTGTAGACAACCTCTTTCATAATTCCCCTTCACAATTGTGGTCCCTCTACTAATCTTTCTACTACCAACCCATCACAGTCCTCTCACCCCTATTCAAAATTCTAGAAACTTGAATTCATCATCAACTCCTCACCCACCTTCTCTCTAACAACCTCCTATCCAACTCACAACATGGCTTTCGCCCATTCCACAGCACCTCCATACCCTAATTAACTTCACCAACACCATAAATACATACAGGAAACAAGGTAAACTTGTCTCTGCCACATTTTTAGACTTATCCAAAGCATTCAATAGAGTTTTCCACAATAAACTCCTAACCTGCTACTCAGATCTCAACCTTGACAGCCCCATCCTGCTCTGGTTTAATAGCCCCTTTTCTGAGTCTCCCATTGCTAAAAGACACCCTAGCAATGACCCTTTGGGGGGGCAGATGCAGGGGTGGGAGGAAGCATAGGGCAAATAAACAACCTGCAACAGTTGTTGAACCTAATAATACCTCAATAAGTTTAGAGAACAATGTACGCAACATTTCCAGCTATGTTCTTTCAGAAAGTGAAATAAAGTTACTCAACAGAGGTTTAAATTTTGTGCCTGTTTTTTTTGTTTATGAAAATTCATTGGTTAATGATGTTTGAATTTCCTTCGACTACTGAATTTAAGACTGATTTTTTGAGACAACGACAATACCCAAAGATCTACTGATTTTCAGTTCCATAAATCCAATTTTATTCCACCGGTGGATAAATATGTGGGTATTTTCAAAGATTGTATGTTAAAAGACTTACATTTCAGCAAATTCCTTATGCCAAACATCAATTATAATCTAACAAAGTCGGAACAACAAGCAATGCACCAGTTGATGGCTCAACAAGATTTGGTCATATTACCAGCAGACAAGGGAGGGGCAATAGTAATTATGGACTGTGGCAAGTATTTGGCTGAGGGGGAGAGACAATTGGGGGATGGACAATTCTATATGGGTATACCATTAGATCCCACACTACAGTTTAAAAAAGAAATTGATAATTTTCTGAATTTGGCTTTGGAGGAGGGCATTATCAACAAAAAAAACTGTTTATCATTTAACAGTTTCTGACCGTCAATCTCAATACCTGTATCTCCTACCCAAAATCCACAAGAATTTGTCCAGCACCCCAGGTAGACCTATTGTCTCCGGACGTGGCTCATTGACTGAACCATTGTCGGCATATCTGATGAAATATCTACAGCCCCTTTTGCCCCTTGTTTGTGCTAGAATTCAGGACACTACAAATTTTTTACAAATTATTGACAACATGCAATTAGAGCCTAAATAGCTAATGTGCACTTTGGATGTGTCCTCATTATACACCAGTATTCCACAATGGGCTGGGCTTGAGGCATTGCAATTTTGGTTGGATCAGGCTAACATTTATCCCCCTGGATTTAATACATTCTTGGTGTGTTTAACTGAACGTGTATTGACCAAAAATTTTTTCACTTTTTGGGTAAATGTTTTTGGCAAGTCAAGGGTATGGCCACGGGGGCATCTTTTGCCACCATTTATGCAGATCTGTTCATGGGCTATATTGAACATCAGCTCATTTATGATGACTCACATAACTTATTTCTTGGAGAAATTGACATCTGGCGATGCTACTTGGATGATTGTTGGATGGTGTGGTGGGGGGATTTGGTCTTTTTACAGGAATTTGTTGAATACCTTAACCAGAGCAAATGGGGCATACAATTCACCTTGAATGCCAATAAAGATACCATCACTTTTCTAGATGTGACGGTTATTAGGAATCTGGATCATACCCTAAAAACTGAGGTCTTTCGCAAATATCCTCAGTACAATACATTACTACATGCTGGTAGTCACCACCCCTCCCCCACATCATCCGCAATATACCCAAGTCACACTTTTTGAGAATGGGTCGCATTTGTTCTACTCAGGACACTTATGACTGGTATGAACAAGATCTGCATAACTGTTTCACCCAGAGGGGATACAAAGATAGTAATATCTTTCAGGCCAGGGATCATGTCAGACAACTACCTAGAGTAAATGTATTACAGTATAAAATGTCTGATGTCGACAGGAATGGACAACAGCCCATTCGATTGGTAGCTACCTTTGGCAGGAATTTTCAGACCTTAAAGCGGGTTATTAGTCAACATTGGGATATCCTAATGGCTAATATGAAGCTTAATGATATTCTTTCTTCCACTTGTTTATTTTCTTTTTGTAGGGGGTCCACTTTAGGTTCGCATTTTAGTCATTATAAAGGCAAGGTTCTGCCTACACTCCAACAGTCTCCTATAATTTGGGAATAAGGTCAAGGGATGTGTTCCCTGTGGACATTGTTCCGCATGTCCCCATATATTCAAAACCAATACTTTCACTAGTTCTAACACCCCAAGGTCTATGACATTTTATGTTTTGGAAATTGCAGTTCTGAATGGATTGTTTATTTGGCTACCTGTTCCTGTTCGGCATTTTATGTTGGACAAATGTCTAGAACACTGAGGCTTTGAATATCTGAACACCTCAGTGAGATCGGGAACAGGAGAGCTACCAATGCTTTGTTTAAGCACACCTTGACTCATAAAACAGCCAGATTTACATTTACTGTTATTGATAGGGTCCAGGGTCATAATTTTTTCTAAAGTTGGCTGGCACACTATATTAAACAATAGGGAATCAGGTTGGATCATCAGGCTAGGGGGTTTGTTTAAACCTGGTCTGAATGAGTTGTCATATTGTTTAATCCAACCAATATTTTTTGTGAATGCTAATGATGTCATCTATTTAAGGATCAGATATTTTATTTGTGTTATTGCACTGAGGAAGGCTGTTGCCAAAACCAGTTTGCCATTTGTTTTTTGAAGCCACTTAAATAAATTGTTTCAAGTTTTCTACCCACTGTGCTGGACCTTTTTGGTTTTAATTTATTGCCTTGGTTGGTTTGGTCCATGCACATCCGTACGTGCGGGTGTCTGTATTTAGTTAATAGCTATCTAAACAACCACCACCAATCTTTCAAATGGCTTAACTCCCCCCCCCCCACACTCCCAGTCACAGTCAGCATACCCCAAGGTTCCATCCTCAGCCTCCTCCTGTTCAACATCTTTACAAACCAACTCCACTCAGCAACTACAAATGCCAACATAATCCAATATGCCGATGCTACAACTTTGATCTGCTCCACATCCAGCATTTAACTTCTCCAATATAAATCACAACAATCCTTCACTGAAATAGAAAATTGGCTAAGCAAATCCCATTTAATATTAAACCCAAAGAAAACACAACTTATGTTGTTCCATCCAACAAAAAAGACCTATGATACTACCTTCTCTATATCCTCAGCTAACAAGACCCTCATCACCCCAGTCCCAGAAGTGAAGTTTCTAGAATTTACAACTGACCAATAACTAAAATACAACAAACATATAACCATCACTGTCTCCAAAGTCCAAAAGAAGCTAAGGACCCTCTATCTCTGTAAAAGGTACCTAACTTCCAAAGCTAGAATCGCCATAGCCAGAACCCATCTGCTAGCAACACTACTGTATGCTTGCTTACTGTTAACAAATCTAAAAAAACTGACCTTAATAAACTCTCCACATGGTATAACAAAATTGACAGATTTGCTACCAATGCCAGATCATGGTCCCACTTCTGCCAATCTCTACATACACTACACTGGTTAGAATTCCCAAATTTACTACGATACTACCAACTCAACCTGGCACACCAGATCTTATATTATCCTGAAAAACCCTGCCCTGACTGGCCTCCTAAACTTCTAAAATTCAAATCGATAGCTATGATCCAGTAACAGAGCTCTGATAGAAAATATCAAGTGTAAAAATAGCTCTGGGGAATCTCTCTTCCCTCATGAAGTTGCAAAAATATGGACTACCCTGTCTCCTGACCTCAGACTACAAAAATGTACATCCACCTTCAAAAACTTACTAAAATCTTATCTATACACCAACCATTTATGTAACTGCAGTAGACCTCCCTGAACTCTCACCCAAGGAAGTTACCTCCTAATGCTTTAGACAAACATAGAATACTGTGTTATATTCTTTCTCTTTGTACATACTGTAAATATTGTCTATATGCCTATACTATACTAATGCTCTGTAATGTAAAAACACTCCATCTACACTTGTCTATAAAGTATATGATCACAAATGTACTTTATCTCTGTATTAATAGCCTGTTAACCTTTCTACATGTGTTTCCTAAAGTCTGTCACCTTGATTGTTATTTCAAATTGTTCATACATGTTCTACAAGTGGCATGGTGAACCAACACTGCATTACACAAGTACATGTTAACTAATATAGTCACCCTGTGCATCAGGCACATAGCTTAATTTCCCTGCATTGATAGTGAGGATGATAGGGATGTGGCACAGGTATCATCACTTGCACAGGGTGTTGTGTGGGGGTGCAGGATGTCTAGGCTGGCCCAAAAGGTAGACAGCATGTGTGTGAGTCAAGAGCGGAGCATGTAAGATGAACCATGGAGAGATGCTGTGTGTGCCTTTAGGTGACCTGCATTTGACTGTGGTGTGTGAGTGTGTGCGTGTACACAGTCAGGCTCAGAGCTAGCCCTACACATGTATATGTTGGACAGCTTTGGACTGTACATGGTAGAGTTGACAGTTCACCATCTCTGGTCCCAAACAATGAACTGGCTCTGCCAGGAGTTGCACTCGCAACTCCATGCCCAAGGTCAGAAGTGGTGCTAGTACCTAATGGTGACTGATGTCTGCTGGGACCATGTCCCCCACCTTACCACCCATGACCATGACTCCATGGCCTGCCATGTCATGGTGTGGACAGCACACTCCCCTCTGTAGCACTGGATGTACTGCCACTATGGAAGCGTGAGTGTGCACGGCCATGTGGACTCTCAGCAGATGGTGTTGCTGACCTAAATCCATGGGTCCGACACCCAACTCCAACCACACATTCCAGCACAGACAATGCGTGGTCCAAGACAGACACTGTCTCAGCCCACCATCTGTCCACTGCATCAGTGAACTGATCCAGGGTGTCCCCAATGCAGTGGAGGCAGTCACGGATGTCAGACTGTGCTGCATCCATAACCCTAAGCATACATCTGGTGTTCCATTCAGAACATGCCTGTGCCACCATGATGGCCCAAAACATGCGCCAAGTGACCCGTGATGTAACACATGCAACAGGTGGTGGACAGACAGTAGGCCTCCTACAAGTACCCCTGTCAATCTGCCTGAGTGGGACCTCGCCAGCTCTCTGGCTATGGCCAGTGTCTACACTCACTGGAGCCATAGCTGCCACACTTTCCTGTTCAATGTCACCACCCACTGACTGTCCAATATCTGTGGCCTCTGGGGATGGGGTATGTGTGGTCATACAGACTGTGTGTGGTGACAATGGATGCAGAAGAGGGATGTCTATCTCTGGGACAGATTCAGCCCCCGACACCCCCACCTGTGCCTCACTATGGCCAACACCATCACCAGAGTCTGAAGAGACACTGACATCAGCTTGTGTAGAGGACAGGCATCAATCCCCACGGTAACCTGCAATAAGAAAGAAAAAAAGCAGTACATTAATACCTGCACTATTGTGTATGAAAATAATCCAAGACTCATAACAATGAAGACCCACAACTGGATTAGTGGTCAAACAACTTCCTTCTCCACCTTTGTCCACAAGCACTACTTCAGAAAACAATTCAAATTCAACTCCGGACCTTTATAACCATCACTTGAAGGAAATCAAGTCAAACATGACCAGTAATATTTACCTTTTATTTAATCAATATGACACTATAATTGAAAAAAAACAATACATAAAAACCTAGTACAACTCTCTTAACAAATATATGAAAATACACATTTCACTGCCTAATGTATTTACCTTCAACCTGCTGTATTTTAAAAGGCATTTTAGATTCCTTGCCTCATTTAAACCAGAAGCCTTATCTGCTCTTAACTGTAACTGCCAAAGTGTTTCTGTTTGTTGAACTCTCCTGTGACTACCCCCCTCTAGAAACCTTAGGTACCTTTTCCAGACTGGCATTTAAAAACATCCTACACTGTTTACAAACATAATTATGTTTACATAGGGCATTATTCTGGCCCTTATCCATACTCAAATATAATTGTTCCTTAACAAAACAAGTGTTATGCTTACCAGGAACAGGACCATGACCTTGGGCAATACCTGACAAACCTGTGAAAAGTTGAGGGTGGGGTAATGTCCGTACCACTGCATGTTGCATCACAACAAAGTAATACGTCCATATATCTCAATTTACAGTAGCTACTGTGTTACTTGTTGTATTGGTCACAATCTGCATATGAGTGTATAACTGAGGTTAACCCCCCCCAAAGAACAAAGATGTGACCCCCACATAAAAGTATCTACAGCCTGACACACTGACTGCTACAGTATTACAATGCTAATCACTTTAAGCTTACCTGCACACTCCTCAGCTGCCGAAACTATGGCACCCACCACCACAATGTATGGCATGATGGATGCCTGGGATCTGTTGTGTGTGCCCAGGTACACCAGGAATTTCTCATTGCTGAGAGTGGTTGTTCCACTGCAGGCCCTCCACTGGTGAGAGCATGAACCCTGGCTACATCTGCTGCCCTTCATCATGTAGCATTTATCATGTTGGTGCCCAGTGTCGAACCTGCTCATATTTCCTACCCTGCTGGCCCATACCATTCACATCATGGATAAGGTCTGCCCACAAGACAGACTTACTTTGTCTCCCCCTGAATAGTATAATGTGATAATGTTGCCCTAGTCCTTGCAATATAATTTAATTCTCCGCATCTGAGATGGGTGCATGGCATCTACAATAAATAATTCCAGAAAAACAACAAAAGGGGTACACATTACAGGATCACATATGTGGACATACACTACGTACAGGTACAGCATGGCCAAAATGGCTGGCATTAACCACTGCTTGCTCACACATGTCATACTCCACATTGTGAAAACAAACAAAGTGTGTGGATACAACTGAGATAGTAGCAATAGTCAGGTATTCCCTTATGTGCCAAGACAGCTACTGGTGTATTATCATATACCCAACACTCAGGTCTACTGTGGTGTGTCCTCTATGGGCAAGCCCTCGATAATATCTCATATGAACAATGCCACACAAATACCAGTGTGCTATTACAACTATAAAGGAGCAGTCCAATGAGACCAGGGTGACACAATGACAAAAGACAATGCACCCTTGATGTTTTATATGTGCTGTGTAGCTGTAAGACAGCAAGAGGTCACTGATGTGACATTATCACAGGTCTAAGACAGACTTGCTGCTATAGCCACCATTCACCTTAAGTCTATTCAACCATCTGCAACCTGTTATACACAAAAGCAGTTACATACCTCATAGAGTGCAGTACTCCTCTGTTGCTATGTGGTGATAGTATAGTTGTCACAATGGCATGCTCTGTGTGAGGAAGGTCTCATACAGAATGGTTCCCCATAGCAGCATGACTCACATCCCCATCCATAGGACTGTCAGCACTGCTCCTTCACTGCCACGAGGGTGGCAGTACTGGAGACTGGGCACCGGGATAAGGCTGGCCCATCAGGTCAGTCAGCATGCCTTCAATCTGGTGCAGGCGGTGGTCAAACCCATGGAAGACTATCCTATGCACCAAGACTGGCAGCTCATCCTGAGTGACAGCACTCCTTCCACCATCACTCCCAGAGGGGGGCCAGGCCATGTCCTGTGGGGCAGTACTACCCAGCACAGCAGGTAATGCAGGGGCAGCAGAGGGGGCACCGCCGGTCTGAGTCCCAAATGTGCTGAGACCCGGTGCCACGGCTGGTTGATGAAAGGTAGGGGGATCAGCTAGAACTGGCCTACCTTGACATGCTGTGGTGACAGAGGTATAGCAACAGGTTAAGGTTAGTAATAACCAAACCTTTGTTAGTATTAACAGAATGGAACATCATTTTAATTCATACAAATACAGATTAGTGTATAGTATGTGCAACACAACAGTAAATAACATAACAGTCAATATGGTAACAGCATACCAGTAAGAAGTAAGCCATAAGGGCAACAAAATAGTTAGTTTAACAAAGTATGCTAATAGTGAATCATAGTAACACATAACAATATTGCATCACATTTTGCAAAAATGTAGATGTTAAGTTCTCAATCTCGCCTTCATTCTTGCTGGATGGGTTCGGAGCTGATCCTCGGCTCCGACTCGGCCACTTACAAAAGCTCGAGAGCTTATTTTACTGGCTTGAGGCAACCCTATATCCCATGATGCTAGGCAATAACTCCCCAGATCTCGTTTGCCACTTTCGCTTGCGAGGTGCATTTTTTTACCGGCTCCTGGTAAGTCTTTATATTTATAGTGTTCAGTCACCCCTTTGAGTTATTTTTTTACCCAGTTGTCTTTTTTCAATAGTTCGCAACTACCTTTAACTCTATTACTGTTTTATACCTTCCCCTTTTATCCCTTATATCCCTCCCCCTCCACTCTTAGGTTAGGCCTTAAGCCTGCCCCTTTTCCTAAATTTTCTAGGGATCCTGTGGAGTGTTTGGGTGTGTCAGTATTCCTTAACATTTTTATTGTTATTTTATAATTTTGAGAGTGTGTGTGTGTGTTTTTTTCTCTTACATTTGTGAACCCTCGACACTGTTATGTCGAAGGAACCAAAGGAAACTAAGGTCTCAGGCTTTAAGAAGTGTGACTCCTGCTGTCAGAAAATGTCTCTGACAGATGGTCACACTTCTTGTGTTTACTGCCTGGGACCCCTGCACCTGCAGGACTCTTGTTCTGTATGTCATGCATTCAGTCCAAGAGTCCTGCAGGAGCGCAGGAACAAACTTATACTGAGGGGCTTGATAAAGCCCGAGGGCTCCCCGACTAAGTCTGCATCGGGGAGGCCCTCAAAACCAGCAAAACTGTCGGCTCCAAGTACTAAGCCGTCGGCTGCTGGCTCCTTGTCTGTGCCTAGATCGGCTCTGGCTGGAGCCGATCCCCTTGAGTCACAGGTTCCGGTCTTGGCACCACTCTGTGCCGATACCTCTGAGCCCATGCTTTCACTGTCAGCTCCAGCTGGAGCCGACATGTCCTCAGCTCCGTTGGCTCCATCCAAGAAGAGGTCAAGATCCCCTTCATTGGAGTCCATCCATTCGACTCCGAGATCTCGGTGCGGAGCCATTGGAGCCGATCTTCTCGGTAGTCCAGACTTTCAGATCACGATCTAGAGAGAGTGGTAAGTAGGCTGTTAAAGTCTCAGGCATTGGCCCAGATGATCTCTAGCCCATCTCATCAGACGGTACCTGTTACAACTCCACCTAATTTTCCTCCTTCGAGTCTCCCTCAGAGTTCAGAGCCGGAGCTCCTCAGAGCCATGACTGTTGTGGTGTCGGAGCCGATACCTCCCCCTTCGGCTCCTTCGTCTTCCGCTCCGATCACCTCCTTGATACCTTCATTGGACGGTTCCGGGCGCCTGATCTCTCTCGTCAGCTCCGAGGGGGTGAGTGGCATCAGACCATTGTCCGACCCCGTTCTCCCTCTTGGAGCATCGGTGCTGGTGAGCTCGGCCCCGACATTGGCCTCGGAGCCTTCCCTGTCGGTGTGGCCTGGGGGTACCTACCTCTTCGGAGCGGGGGCCCTCTGGCTTTTCTGATAGGGGAGCCTTCGAGGTGATGAGGAGCGTACTAGCCCCAGGGCTTAGTCAACAGTCAGCTCCATCAGCTCTTCCCACTACCGTGCCTGCTGATGTCTTTTCCAACTCTCTTGCTTCCGGACTCAGAGATCCAATGCCTCAGGTTTCCCCACTGGGAATTTCTTCCTCTTCCGAGGCTTCTCCTGACCTGTCAGTGGAGCATCCGCGTAAAGAGGACATGTAAGAGGAAGCATGTGGACTCCCCTGAGTCCATTACATCTGACACCGACTTGGATGAGTCAGAGGGATCCCCAAAGTCCCCCTCTGAGGATGTCTCTTTCTCTGACATCCTAGAAATCCTAAAGCAGAGGGGGAACTGGTCTTCCCTTAATCCTTCCGAGGATGAGTCGGTGTACCTGGAGGCATTTGGTTCTCGGCCCTCCACCTCCTGGGCATCTCCGCCTTTTGACCCCCTTATGGAAGTAGTGGCTCGGAAGGCATGGTCGGCCCTGGATTCGGTGGAACCCACCCCTTGGAGGCTATGTAAATTCATCACAGCACCAGTTGACAAGCAATTCCTAACAAAAGGTGTACCGGCGGATGCCATGGTGGTGGCTGCAGCCACCAAGAAGGAACTAGCTGATCCTTCAGTACCTATCCATCCTCCTAATAAGGATTCTAGGACCATGGATAGGTACGGTAAGCGGATGTTTTCTTCAGCGACTTTTGCCATGCGGTCACTGAATTGCTTGTGTCACTTCACCCGCCTTCAGAGAGATATTCTCAAAGAGTTGGGAGAAGTCTTACAGGATCCATCAGCTGCTGGGTCCCAGGATAAAATAAACTCACAGCTTGGAACCCTGAACTCGATTGTTAACTCCTCCATGCGTCTAATTTCATATGCAGCCGATGGAGCGAGTAGGGCCACGGGCACAGGAGTGGCCTTAAGGCATCACGCCTGGATGCGGCTGTGTAATTTCGTGGACCCTTTCAAGGTGTCCTTCACAAATTCCCCTTTTGATGGTTCGGCTTTGTTTGGACCTCAAGTGAAAGACACCTTGACCAGATGCGAACAAGATGGCAAGACTCTTTCTGCCGTAGGAGTCCGTTCTCCACCCTTCAAGACCATACCCTAAGGGTCAGAAGGGTGGGAAAATGTGGTTCAAAATTTCAAGGAGTCACGCCTGGCCTTAAGAGGTCAGTTTACCCCAGAGGCAGAGGGGTAACAACAACAGACGCCCTAGGGCCAGAGGGGGTCCGCAGAACCAGGGTAGCAGGGAGCCTCTCTCTGACAAACCCTTCCAGCATCCCTGAGATGTTGCCCGATTGTCCACCTTTGGAGGCAGTCAGGGGAAGATTGTCACTGTACCCAATAGCCTGGCTTTCCCTTACTCAAGACAAATGGGTACAGTCGATCATATCCGAGAGTTACAAAATTCCCTTTATCCAAACCCCAATTCAGCAAAAGGGAACCCTTCCAGACGTTCCACCCGGTCTAAGGGAACTAGCAGTATCAGAAATATCAAAACTGCTAGCAAAAAGAGCCATCCAGCCAGTCCCAGCAGACCAACTAGGATCCGGAATCTACTCAAGGTTCTTTTTGGTACCGAAAAAGACAGGGGACTGGAGACCAATATTAGATCTCAGCAAACTAAACAAGTTTGTAAAGAGAACAAGATTCTGGATGGTCATGCTACAGTCCATTCTGCCCTTTCTGAGCAAGGACAATTGGATGTGCTCCATGGACCTTCAGGATGAGTACTATCACATCAAAATTCACAGGCGCTCCAGAAGGTTTCTCCGCTTTCGGCTGGGGGCCAGTCACTACCAGTTCAGAGCCCTACCCTTTGGTCTCACTACAGCCCCTAGAGTGTTCACCAAATGTATGGCAGCGGTTACGGCTCACCTGAGATGGCAAGGATTCCAGGTGTTTCCATATCTAGATGACTGGCTCCTCACTGCCACCACCAGGCATCAACTTCTCCAAGCCAGAGCTTACACCATTCGCATTTGCAGAGGGCTAGAAATCTCTATAAATTTTGAAAAGTCTGCCTTGTTGCCTTGTCAGTCTATTACCTTTATAGGCTCCAACTTGAACACAGTACAACTTTCAGCAAAGTTAACAGATCAAAGGGTCTTAGATATTCAAATCCATGTCCATGTTCTTCTTCAGAGCAACAAAATTCAGGCCAGGTATGTCCTGAAAGTATTGGGTCTTATGGTGGCTGCCATAACACTTCTTCCCCTTGCACGTTTTTACATGCGTCTTCTACAGTGGATGCTTTTCGCCCAATGGTCTTTTCAGCAACTCCCCATGCACCACAATATCATGATAACTCCAACTTGCAAAAGTCATCTGTCCTGGTGGATATTGTCCCCTCAAGTCCATCAAGGCAGACCCTTCGTTCCTCCTCCCCCGGTCGCCACGGTCACATCGGACACCTCCCTGATCGGGGGGGGGGGCATTTTCAGGGCAGGATGGTCCATGGCACTTGGCAACATTTCGAACGCCACCTGCACATAAATGTCCTACAGATGAGAGCAGTGCTTTTAACGTTGCAAGCTCTCCACGACTCTCTTTCCCCTAGGAACTATTGCAATCCAAACGGACAATATGTCCGTAGTGTGGTATATCAACAAGCAAGGCGGAACCAAGTCCTATCCCCTGTGTCGAGAGGCACTCAGACTTTGGCAATGGGCGATCTCCTCTCAGTGGTTTCTGATAGCAATGCATATCCCCGGGAAGTCCAACATCATAGCGGACAGGTTGAGCAGAGCTATACTCATGCCACAAGAGTGGTCTCTCAAACAATCGGTAGTGGAAGAGATTTTTCAGAAGTGGGGCCTTCCTTGCTGCGATCTTTTTGCTACACCCCAAAACAGCAAATGCCCTGACTTCTTCACCCTCTTCCCCCTTCCAGACCATCCCCTCAGAGACGCTTTAGTCCAAGATTGGCCTCGGGGACTTCTCTATGCTTTTCCACCCTTTCCTCTAATCCCACAAGTAATTCAGAAAGCAACCGCTTTGAGAGCCAAGTTGATTCTCATTGCCCCTTATTGGCCTCGACAGATATGGTTTCCGTTCCTACATCATTATCTCTTGGTACAGCCTTGGCATCTGGACCCAGCTCCAGATCTGTTGACCCATCAGTCAGGGCAGCTGCACCAATCCCTACATTCTCTCAACCTCTCTGCTTGGTTGCTCCACTTCCGTCCTTAGCCAGGCTTCCTATGATTTCTAATCCCGTCCAGGATATCATAGTAGCTTCCCTTAAATCTTCTACCAGAAGGATTTACACTAGTAAATGGAAACATTTCTCCTTCTGGGCAAAGGCAAGGAATAGAGATCCCTTTACTGCTCCAATTCATTCGGTCTTAGACTTCCTAGCCAAAATTTTTCATTCAGGGTCCTCTGCCTCTACAGTAAAGGTTCAGTTGGCAGCCATATCGAATTTTCATACAGGCTTATCGGACCACAACATCATGTCCAATAAGCTTTGCAAAGCTTTCCTTAAAGGTGTATATTTACTTAAGCCTCCGGTCAAAGACCCTCCACCTCAGTGGGATCTTAATTTAGTCTTAACATCCTTGATTCTTCCACCCTTTGAACCTGCGGTCTCCTGTTCATTGAAATTTCTTTCCTGGAAGACACTCTTCCTAGTCGCCATTACTTCTGCTAGGAGAGTACCTGAGCTTCACGCCCTCTGCATTCGTCCTCCCTACTTAATCTTCCATAAAGACAGAGTTTCTCTAAGGACTAATCCATCCTTCTTACCCAAGGTGGCTTCGCAGACAAATTTAAATCAATCAATTGATCTCCCAGTTTTTTTCCCGAACTATACTAATAGAGCGGAGCAAAAGCTAAATTATCTAGATGTTCACCGCCAACTCAGATACTATTTAGATAGAACCAAACAAATAAGGAAGTCTGATCAACTGTTTTTATCGTAAGCAGAAAATAAGAAAGGACTTCCTGTTTCCTAGGTAACCCTATCTAGGTGGCTGTCTTCTGTGATTACATCTATTTATCAACTCAGAGGCAGGGAATGGAATTAACTTCTAAGCCAAAAGCCCATTCAACTAGAGCACTAGCTACAGCTACAGCTTTTCAAGCTAGACTACCAATAGACACTATCTGTGTAGCAGCCGCATGGGCCTCTCCTCATACCTTTGTTTCGCATTACAAATTGGACATGGCCTCCAGGGACAGAGCAACTTTTGGTTCCACCATTCTTAAGAGTCTGTTCCAATGAGCCACCCAGGATGAAGGTGCTAGGGACGCGGTCCCATCCAGCAAGAATGAAGGCGAGATTGACAACTTAACATTGAGAAGTTATGTACCTACCATAACGTTCCATGTTAGTTGTCTTCTCTCGCCTTCTTTCTTGCGTCCCACCCACCATCACCCTAGCCTGGACAGACCGAGAAGATCTTCCCTTCCTTGAAGGGTCCTTTATTCCCTTGTTCACCATCTAGGTGTCCTAGGATATATATAGTGTAGATAATTATCTTTGGGGGTTTTTATCCCTTTTCCTCCTCCTTCCAGTTGGAGGATTTTGTTTTATTGGCCTATGCTAGGTTTTTCAGCTTCCAAACGAGATCTGGGGAGTTATTGCCTAGCATCATGGGATATAGGGTTGCCTCGAGCCAGTAAAATAAGCTCTCAAGCTTTAGTAAGTGGTCAAGTTGGAGCCGAGGATCGACTTCGAACCCTTCCAGCAAGAAAGAAGGTGAGAGAAGACAACTAACATGGAACGTTATGGTAGGTACATAACTTCTCATCAGCGTAACAACATATGTTAATATTAAATCATAATAATAAATAACAATAATAAATAAATGAAGATAGGGGTGGGTAGAGAGAAAAAAGCATTCCATTAGCGGCATTACATATTATCTCCATGAAAACACTGATAATACATACTCTACAGGTGTGTCATGTCAGTTTTGGTACAGTGACTACAATTCTCCTATAGCTGATGTAGCACATAAATACCTCTCAAGCTGTTAGCATGGGTCAGTATGTGCCAAGCAATGACAAATGCGGGTACACAACTACAGAGAACAGTTTCACATAATTTGAAGTTATATAACTACCAAGATGTTCTGTAAGCAGATTTGGTAATACATTGCATTCCAGGTAGCCTTTCTCTGGTAATCCTGTGACAGACGGATTAGGCAGTTTTAATTACATTACGTGAAATCATGACACTTGAGAGGCATGTTTGTATACAGTACATAAACTAGATAGCCATCATGGCTTAGTCAGGAGGCATGGGGATAAAACCTAATAGCTGTAACTGCAGGGGATATCTGCAAATAATGTTATAATTGACTGCAGCAACTTAGTATAGACATGCAAAGAATACAGCCAATACTGGATATAAACAGATTTATTTATGAATCAACAATGCCAGTGAGCACTTTCTTGATATTGATTTTAAAATTTTGTGAAATCTAAGCACAATATCTGCTCATAACATGGGCTACCTCATCCTTATAACTTTTGCTCCTTGGGAGAGAGAAAATATGAGCATTACATGATTGATACTGAAAATTTAGTGCTACACATTACTGGAATTGAATCCAGGACTGTGTGCAGAAAAATGTACTGCGCACAAGGCATTTAACAGACTGAGCTACTGAGTCACTGTTGACTACTGAGTGACTGATACTGGCCTGGAGATAACCTGGAAACATACTGTGAACTGAGCAATACAAGTTACAGGACATTCTTCTTGCATTCTAGAACTATTACAGTGTTATAATTGACTGCAGTGCCTGTAGAATACACATGCATGGAATACAGCTGTACTGCATGTACTAATACACCTTTATTTTAGACTCAACAATGCTTGTGAACACTATTTATTGGTATTGCTCTGAAATATCTGTGAAGTCCACATGCAATATCTGCCCATGGAGTGGGCTACCTCACCTATATACCTTTATTACCTGAAGTAGGAAGAGCAGAGAGCATTATGCGACTGATATTGACCTATAGACAGCCTTGGACAGTACTATGAGTTAAGCGATACAGTTTGCAGGCCATTAGTTTTGCATTCTACAGCTATTAGTGTTGCACTTGACTGAATAAACCTTACCATAGACAATCAATGCATACAGCTCTACTGCAATGGTTATGACAAGACAATCCTTTGTACACCATTTTGCTAACTGTTATTGGTATTGCTTATTAAACTACAGTTGTTATTGTTCATTTATTGCACTACAGCTCGAATTGCCCATTTATTGCACTACAGTTGTATATGCCCATTTATTGCACTACAGCTTTTCTTGTGTATACTTTATTGCAGTAAATGCTTTATTTTGCTTATTGCACTACAGTTAGCATAATACATCCATACTTATCACACTGATGGTGCAACCTGGCTAGGCGCCCAGCATGGGACACGGCATTGCGAGCCCACTCAGCTGTGGCTGCTAGACTAGAAGCACACTATTATGCATGCTAGTTTTTCAGACATTCAGCTTGCATATTGGTAAAAGAAAGAACAATTACTTGCATATTTGTGGGACATTCTCTCTCTAGCTTCTTGGACCCAGGTGTCCAAGGTTCCCGTCTTTCTCCTCTTCAGGCCATCATAGTGGTGATAACACTGCTCACCTGTGCAGGGGATACCTGTAACATTGGTGAGTTTCCTGGCCAACCAGTCCCAGACCTCCATCTTACACTCCGAGCCCTGGAAACTGCCCTGCATCAGCCAGGGTTCATGTTTTTTTACCAGAGCCTAGCCATGACCTTGGACTCCTGAATACTCCATTTGTAGAATAGCGTGCTGTGTTGTACCTTTAAGAAGCATTTCCAAGGACAGTGCGTGCATATAAATAGCAAGCACATGCTAGCTTCAGTGCCATTTTAAGAGTGCAGCCAGGGTGTGAACATGTATATATGTGATAGCTAGTTTGTTTATAAGTTAAAGTTACTTAGCCTCATTTCTAATGTGTTTGTACATAATAAAGCTACTTTAACAGAACCCACAGATGTTTGTCTACTTCATCCTTACTAGACAAGCGACACCTCTTCTGCGCCTGAAAGTGCGCACCTTCTCCAGCACCGCCTACCATATCCACGGTAGCTAAGACTCTAGTGACTATTGCAGAATTACAGCCTATTGTGCTTAATATAGGCTGATTTCCCACCCTTACACATCATAGAGCAACATTCAAAAAAGTGCCTCTTCACTTAGCAGCACACAAACCAGCAAAGCATAGGAGTGCAGCATGAAAACTCACACAACCGTTGTTTTAGCAAAGCTTATAACCGTGCAATTATTGGAAGCTGCTACCATGTTTATGCAGTGCTTCGCATGGTTGAGCAGAGCTTAGCAGATTGCAGCAGTGCCATATTTCACAATTTTGTTATTACATTACAGAAAAATAGTACATTAAATTACAGGCATGTTTTGCCTAGTATGGACTTCAACCCAGGACCTACTACATATAAGGCCATAACTCTACCCATTTAACTACTTGGATATTATAAAGACTAGTATACCTTCACATATACTATTAGGCTACATATTAGTGTTGCTGAGCACAGTGCTGCACCTCGCAAACACATGTAAACATGCATAAACAAACCTATAATTAAATAATTAATTACATCCATTTTCTATTTTTAGATGTCTGGCAGGTGTCAGCAATGTATGTATAACTGGTGTTCGGCTCTGCAGCACTCCATGCCATGCCTCGACATGCAAATGGCAATTCCAAAAAAAAAAATTACAATGAAAAATAAAATATTTAATTATGATAATTAATTACATCCAGTTTCTATTTTTACATGTGTAGCAGGTGTCAGCTGTCTATATGTAAGTGCAGCTTGACATTGCTGTGCTCTGTGCCGCACCATGCAAACATACAGAAAAATAATACAAAAAAAATATCTAACTTATATAGTACACATTTAACAAAATTCACAGCATTTCAACAGTGGTGGGGTGCATTACAGGGAGCCTCACCCTGTACATAACATCTGACCAGGCATCCACAACCATGGATCACCTCTACGCATCTCCCTACACTGATTCAATATCCCTGTTCTTATGCTCTTCCTCGGCAGCATGCCATCATTAATATGCATGGCACACTGCTGAGGGGGAACCGTGGCCATGTACATGGATACATTCAGTGTAGGGTCTACACAGTGCCTACACTGAGTTTATTAAATCCTGGGGAATATGAAAAACTGAAGTAACTCAAAAAGAACAGCCACCAGTCTGCTGAGCAGTCTCAAAACAAATGTGCCTAAGACCCAAGAAAAAGCTTTTGACAGCTCCAACAATCTGAGGAGATCTGTGAAAATAATTTATGAAATCAATCTGGGGTTAGAAATAACTTGGAAAATGGTGTCCGAGGATAAATTCTGTATATAACAGAAGAAGCTACCAAGAAGTAAGACCACAAATCCTTTTCCCATGCTGCATCTTTTGGGGCATGCCCCACCTCATAAATGAATATTTTATCTCCTGCTCCACATCCCCTTGTCTACGGAATCATCCCATTAAAGGGCATACTGCTTTGATTTGCACCTATCATAAATTATCTGACCCCCTCCACATTTTTAAAGTATTCTATTACAGAGTGCAAATTCAAACAAAGGTAGAACTAATCCCCACTTTGGCTTGTAGGTGAGCAGTGACGTGCAGGCCAATAAGAAGTAATTCTTACATGAAACATGTACGCACTTCATTTCTTCAAAGGGGCAGCCCATTCTAAAGACTAAATTGCTCCCAAATTCTTAGATGCTGTTTCCACTACATAAGGGGAGGAAAGCTCCCCTAGTTGCCCTCACAGAAGAAAATGCAAAGACCATTTACTAAACGTCTTCAATGTGTAAAACATCCAATGGAACTGTTTTAATATAGTGTTTCCATGGCATGAAGTACTGATGTCATAGGTTCATAGGTTCATAGGTTCATACTAGGCTATTTGCCCAAGGGCATTTATAAGCCTAGCCAGAGTTTTGTGGCTTTCGCCACCCCATACTATGCCCATTATTTTGCTGTGCCTCTGTCAAGCAGTGACACTGAGATAATCCCTGGGGTATATCTGCGATCTCCCATCCATTGGTCAAGATTTCTCTTGAACAAAGCCAGCGAGGTGCTCTGCCTCACATGTACCGGGATTTTGTTCCACAGCATAGGGAGTCTCTGGGTGATGAATCTGTCCCTCCAGCACATCCTATTAATAACCGTGTCAAGGTTTAAGTCTCCCGCCTTGTAGTTCTGAGGGATCTAGATTTTTTGAGGTGAAGCATGTTCATTAATTCTGGGTTGGACATGGCCTTGTATGTCAGGCACAGGTCACCTCTGAGCAGACGGTAAGCGACTAAGTAGAGCTGAAGTTCCTTCAGTCGGGCAGCATAGGACATATTTTTGAGACCCTTTATCCTTTTGGTGAGGAACTTTTGGGGCCTTTCCAGTTGCTGCAGGTGTCGTGTCAGATACATTCTGAATGGGGCATTGTACTCAATCATTGGCCTGATGAGTGATGAGTACAGGGGGACGATGACTTCCCTTGATCTAGATGTGAATCCCTTCATGATCAGGTGGGCAATGTAGAAGGTCTTTCTAACTACTTTGGCAACGTGAGTATCAAATGAAAGGTTACTGTCAACCTGGGTACCCAGATCCCTGATAACCTCTTCTGTGCTTAGTGGGTTGCCACCTATATGGTAGCTAGGGGTAACCTTGTTTTTCCCGAAGGGTATGACCATGCATTTTTTGGCATTTAACTTTAGGCCATGGTTCTGGCACCAGTTTTCCATTTCTATAAGACCCTTCTGAAGGATATCTGTGTCAGATGTGTTCTCAACTATGGCGCCCAGTTTGCAGTCATCTGCAAATTTTGTCAGCCATAATCCTCCTGTGTTTGCTTGTACTTCTGAAAAGTAGATGCCGAACAGGAGAGGGCCCAGGACTGAGCCCTGTGGGACACCACTTGTGACAGGCTTTGAGTCTGACATGGCGCCAGCAACTCTGACCTTGTGGGTTCTGTCACTTAGCCAATTTGCAACCTATCTTGTGACGTATGGGTTTACATTTAAGCTGATGAGTTCTTCAATGATACCTGAGTGGGGTATTGTGTTGAAAGCCTTTGCCAGGTCGAGGTAGGCTGTGTGGACTGCCTTTCCCTCATCAATGGCCTTGGTGACTGTTTCGAAAAAGTCCACCAGGTTTAGAAGGCATGATCTGCCCTTGACAAAGCCAAACTGGGTCGGATCCAAAGTCTGCAAGTCTCCTATTTCTTTATTTATGAGTTCCATTATGATCCTCTCCATAGCTTTGCAGATCAAGCTTGTCAAGCTGATGGGACGGTAATTTCCCGGGTCAGTGGAGGCACCTCCTTTGTGAAGTGGGACCACAGTTGCCGTACGCCACTCCTTAGGCACGTATCCTGAGGTGAGGCTAAGATTAAACAGCTGCCCTAACTGCGGGTTTAATTCCTCATTGAGTTCATGGAGCACATATCTGGGGACACCATCTGGTCCCATGGATGCTGTGTTTTTTGCCTTGGAGAGAGCAGTTCTCACCTGAGCGTTTGAGATGTTTGGGGGGCTATAATTCTCTGGTATAGATATCTCACCTTTTGGGGGAGGGGGAGAAGTTTGCACTGAACCTGTCAGCCAGTATGTTGGCAATGTCTGTAGGTTCAGTAATTTTTACATCATTTTGAACTAATTCTGAGCATATCTGGAAGTTTCCTCCCAGGTTTCTAACATAGCTAATGAAGGCCTTATGATTGTCCTTTGAGTCCTTAGCGATTTTTCTCTCAAAATTTGCCTTGGATGATTTTATGAGAGATCTTAATTTTTTACTTATAATGATCAAGGGTGTTTTCCCTTTTAAGGATTTTGCTCTATCTTGTAGTAGCTTCCTCCTTTTGTTGTAGAACTTGTTTATGGCTGGGGTCCACCAAACTGGACGCTTGCCTTTGGTACAAAGGGTCTTTGTTTTGTTTGGGATTGCCTGATCCATGCAGTCCTGTAGGTGCTGGGAGAAAGCATTTGTAAGTGATTCAGCGGCTTGAGTAATGGTTTCCGCAGCCTTGTGTACCAAGTGTCATAGCTCATTGCACTAATCAGCTTCCCTGAGACTATTTACTGAAAATAGATTATGTCCCCGCACATGTGGCATAAGGGTATTGACATGCTATTTCAGCATTAGGGAATGCTCTTTTCCCATTTTGCTAGATGCTGTGGGATCATTTACATGCACTGGAGGTGCTAAGATGGAGTATCTGTTTAACATTTAATCTGAAGGATGGCACACACAGGAGTACAGCATCCCACATGTGCTGCACTGCTTTGTCAGCCATCTATCTACCTTGGAAGGGAATAGAACCCACAGCCTCCTGCATAAAAGGTGGGTTGACTACCTGCTGTGCCACTGACACTGTCGCTGTCTTGCTGTATAGAAAGAAATATAGCTATAGATCTGTCTATCTATAGGTAAATAGATAGATATGGATATAGATATAGATAGGTAGTTTACCAGCCTTCAAATTTAAAACACTCCACTATGCAACACAATCATTCAGTCCTGGTGAATCAGTGGTATTCAATTTTATTTGCCAAAACACCTCTTTATTAACTAAGATATTCTCTCACTAATCACACCCAGGTGATTTATCAAGTTTTTCTAATATATGATATAAAAATGTATTAAAGTCCTTACACAAAAGTGGATGTTTGTATCTTTTGTAAAAATACTGATACTGATCGCACTACAAGATTCACATTTTTCTTTAGCCAAGAGCTGTAACTTATCTTGTTATAATTACCAGCATGTGGTATCAGTGGCACATAGTCAGGGAAGAGATGTGGAGTTGCAATTTTGTTTCATCAGGTCATTGCAGCATTGCATGTGGTAGATATTTTTGGGCTTGATACAAAGCAGTATCAGGAGTAATAAGAATGAATACGTGAGCACTCACAATAATACCTCTGTATTTACATCCTGCTATATTCCTTTCCTCACTGTACCGCAATCTCAGAAAAAGCACTTCGTGGTCTGGTACGTTCAATATTATGAGCGTTCACAATTTGTGCAATTCACTCATATGATATAGACCCATACACGCCTCTTGCATGCAAAACATGTTTATTAATGATGATCATTCATAGCAGAGGTCCTAACACAGCTCACTGAGGGACCTTTTCAACAGACTGTATTCAGTTATGCATTATTTTAAGTTACTACAAAGTACCTATTCTCCAGTTTATTTTGATGGATAACTAAAGAGGAGGGAGGTGCACAGAATGGGGCACCTGCTATTACCTCTGCCTAACTGTATTATATTCCTTGTCACTTTCAGTCAGATAATTCAGAATTGGCATTTTGTGAAATTGAGACATCAAGACACACAAACATAGACAAAAGGATAATGTAGTATGGTTCATATTTGCTGATTAAGAGAGGCAAATGATGCAAACTGGTCTAGGCATAAGGAAGACAATACAATCATGGCTGATCCTCCCAGGCTGCTTAACAAAATTATGAAGGTAAGGAAGTGGGACCTCTGAATGATGGGGATATTATTTGCTTCATTATCAAGGAGTGGCATGAACAAGACAAAAAGGAAAAAACTCTACCCAGCAGTCCACCAAACTACCAAAAAGGAAAACAGAGAAAAAGATGAATGAAGACCGGTAGAGGGTGTGTCTGCTGGCATATATATAAACAATGGATAAAACTCAAGGACCAGGATAAGGAAGGAAGACTGACCCGAGGATTCATTAAACTCCATGTCGGAATAGCGTTATTTTGACGGAGTGGACCGTGTCCGTGTAAGCCTGGCTGTAGCAGTAGTGCACCTTGCATATTCATGAAGGTACACTACTGTTATGGCTATGTGGACACGAACACCACTGAGTGCAGTTGGCATGTCTAACATGCCCCCTGCACTCAGAAAGTGCCATATGGCACTTTTAAAAAGCATTTCTGTGTCCACATTCGCAGCCCCTGATGCCCAACTCGTTTCCTTTGCAGGTCTCTACAGAGACCCTTTCAGAGTCCTTTATGCTGCCAGGGAATGCTTCATCATCCGATCCCTCAGTTGTCTCCACTTCAGTTGGGTCCGGACCTGCTACGCAGGCACTGAGGAGGCTCTTCGCACAACTGATTCAAGGCAAAAACAGACATCTTTGCCTCCGACTACACCATCTCAATGACAAATGGATTTACTAAGGTCTAAAAGCAAGACCACCCCAAAGAAAACAGTCTCTAGTTGCCATCTTACCCCTCCTCCACCACCTCAGACACAGTTACTGAAAATGGTGGAGGACCTCATCACTTTCATCAGGGGTGACTATTACCACTCCTTCTAAAAGAAAAAGGGATACTTTCCCTGAAGTTCACACAGAACTGGATTATGAAATTTCAGAGTACCTTGATTCAGATGAGGAACAACAACCTCTCACCTTCTTTGAGGATTCTGATGCAGAGGAGTTTATTCCTTCTGCCTCCCCACCTGAGGATCTTTCATTTGGGGAAACCCTGCACACTCTCAGAAAGCATTTCCTCTGGGAAGCCCAAGATTATCCTCAGTCTAAGAAAAGACTAAGAGAGTTTGTAGATCTTCCTCAGCACAGACCCTTGGCCATCCCTCCTATTCTGGATGTGGTGGATGATGTTTTCAATGAATCTAGCCTCACCTCTGACACCCTACCTCCTGCTCCCAGAAAACCAGACAGGTACAACAGGGTGCCTGATTCACATAAGTACTTGTTTAAAAACCATGAAGCAGACCCAGAAGTCATCACACAGGGGCCCAAAGGGGCCAAGGCTAACTCATCTAAAAACCCATTTCCCTGTGACAAGAACTCAAGAGCTCTGGACAGATGGGGTAAGAAAGTGTACACCTCCACAACCTTAGCTATTAGAGCTCTTAACTGCCAGTTCTGGAAACTAAAATATCAACAGCACACATTGGAACTTATGAAACAAAATATGTCATCTTTACCTGACACTAATACTTCCACAGAGTTAGCAGATCTTCTGCACTCTACTTCTCAAGTAGCTTAGCACTCCCTGCACTGCAGATTTAGTGCCCTTAGAAGCCTCAAGTAGGGCTGCTGTGGCAGGTTCAATTATTAGGAGGCATGCATGGCTAAACAAACAGCCACTGCCTGATCATGTAAAATCAAAACTACTTGATGCCCCCCTGGATAAAGACTGCTTGTTTAGCTCAATTGGTACACCTTGTTTGCTGTAGCATAGACTAGATCCAGGCCTGCTGAATCTAGCTTTGTTTGTATAACTTGAGCACTAATCCAGGCATTCTTTAAAGTATTCAATTGTATTTATTACTGCTTGGCAGTAACTTGATTAAAGTGTAGCTATCATTCTAAGTCTTTTGGATTAAGCACTTGGGCTTCAGACCAGTTGTTTTACATTAGGAAGGTTTGTGGCCTGCACTGTGGTGGCAGGACAGGTAGCTTACATCCTTCTAAGTTGGGAACTGCTGATTGAGGGCTCAGTGTCTGTTATTCTAAAAGTGTATTAGCTCTGGTTTAAGCACTTGGGCTTCAGGCCAGATATTTTACATTAAGAAGGTTCGTGGTCTGCACTCTTGTGAGAGGAGGAGCTGGACTCTGCCCTTCTGACCTGGGAATTTCTGGTTAAAGGCTTATAGTGCCTGCATATTTGAACTGTTTCTTACTGAAATTGGTACACCCTGTTTGCTGTAGCATAGACTAGATCCAGGCCTGCTGAATCTAGTTTTGTTTGTATGCTTGTTGTTTGTTTGCTTGTTATTTCCCTGAAACGCTAATTCCACCTAAAACACGGCTTTTCAGCGCTTCTGTGGATCCCTAGTGATATCTGCATTGCTTACTGTACTTATTTCCTTGTTTCACTTGAAAGAAAGTTACTGTTTTTCGTTTTGCATTTAAGTTACCTGTAACACATTGCATTTAAGTTACCTGGCACTTGCTCACTAAAGCAATTATATAAGTCAGCACTAAAAATTAAAAGCACTACACCCTCACAAACTCCCCTTGAGTACCTTGTTCCCCATTGGCCCTTTTTTTCAATTATAAAAGAATTCCCAATTCTATTCTAGCATGTCCAAAGGTCAGTTGTCAATCTCCTCTCCGGTCCAGCTGGTGAATCTGGGAATCTTGAGGCAATGTTACAACTGCCTCATGTACACAGACAAGCCTCTCCTCCTCCCAACAAATTCCAACACATGTGAGAGATGCAACCATATAGCCAAACTGGAGGCTAAGCTCTCTCAACTCAGTACTGGTGTAACCAGTCAGGAGGAGAAGGAAACCACACTCACTACAATTCCAGTCTCACATAGACCTACCACGACAGCAAACCAAACACATAAACACACAAAAACATACTCGGAGGCTCTAAATAAAAATCTGCCTAAGCAGCAAAAACCTCCAAAGCAGACACCCAAGCAACCGCTACCCCAAAACAAAGCACGTGCAACACATAGCTCACAAAGCCAGTGTGCCGAACAGTCACAGCATGTAAGGCTAAACAACACACCTGATACACTTGCAATAGGTGACTCTATCATCAGGCACACTGACGTCCCGCTCACCAGGCTGAACAAGGAGAAGATCACGGTGAGCTGCCTGTCAGGCGCTAGGATCCGCCATATAATACAAGCACTCAGGTCACTCCAAGGCAAGTACAAATATGACTCAGTCATTGTCCATGCTGGTGTGAATGACCTGAGACGTACCTCCCTGGACTACAAGAAATGAGACATAGAGGAGCTCTCTGAGCATGTAGCCCAGGCCAGTATGACCCTGACCTTGAGTAGCATCTTACCCGCACCAAGAATGATGCCACAATATGAAGACAAGATGATCAATTTCAACAATTGGCTTAAGTATTGGTATCATTCAAAGGGGATCCAATGCCTGTCAGCCTGGGATGACATGCTCGACAAGCCACGATGCTTCGCTAGGGACGGCTTGCACCTGTCACCCCTGGGCTTTCGGATATTGGCAAAGGCTCTTGCTACCCCATAGTGCCTTTTTAGGCAAGGCTCAAAAGACAAACCCACCTCCATAGGTATCACAAGGGATAAGAAACTAAGAGTAATGCTACTCAACGCCAGAAGTCTAAACCTCAAGATGCACTCACTCTAAACTCTCCTTAGCATGGAGAACATCGATATCTGTGCAGTAACAGAAACCTGGTTCAAGGCTCCCGAGAGCACCCCAGCACTACCAGGTTATACCTCATACCATGCGTTTCGGCCCCAAAACTTGGACCGAACCACAAAAGGAGGGGGAGTATCAATATTCGTCAAAGATACCCACACCTCCAGGTTGGTGGCACAGCACGAAGCATCAGAGACTATCCATGTGCAACTAACAGTGGGTAAAACTGCCTTCCAGTTTATAGCCTGCTACAGACCACCCTCCCAAACTCAGGAACCCCACTCGGCCTTCCTGAGAACACTGGAAAATATGAAGGTCTCTCCAAACACCATTATGTTGGGTGACTTCAACTACCCAAACATAGACTAAGAGCATTACTCTAGCTCCAACACCCTAGCCCAAAGGTTCCTAGAATTTATAAACTCAAATGCTATGGAACAACTTGTTACCACTCCCACAAGAGGGGAAAACATACTGGACCTGATCATCACCAACATGGGGACTCTATGCTCCAGACCAGAAGTGTATCTCTCACTGGTTAGATCAGACCATAAACTAATCTCACTGGATATTTACATCCCGACCCCACCCCCTGCCCAGAAAACCACAGTGAAAAACTTCTCTAAAGCAAATTTCACACTCCTCAAAACCGAGGTGGAATCCTTCAAAGCCTCCAGGCCTGTTGAAAATATGGCCCAGACCGCAGAATCCTTTATAAACACATTCTATGAACACCTTCAGGAATGCATGGATCATGCAATCCCAAATAAAACCAAGACCCAATCCTCCAAAGGCAGACGTCCTGTCTGGTGGACCCCAGCCATAAACAAACTATACAATAGAAGGAGGAAGCTACTACATGATAGAGCAAAATCCCAAAAAGGGAAGGCATCTCTGATCAGAATTAGCAAAAAACTATGGGCACTCATAAAATTGTCTAAGGCCAGCTTCGAGAGAAAAATTGCACATGACACTAAGTATAATCACAAGGCTTTATTTAGTTATGTTAGGAACCTGGGTGGGAATTCCCAGATATGCTCAGAATTAGTCCAAAATGACAAAAAATACACCGAACCCACAGACATTGCCAACATCCTAGCTGACAGGTTCAGTGCAAACCCCCCCCTCCCCACCAAAAGGGCAAATATCAATCCCAGCAGAGTGCTGCCCCCCTGACATCTCAGATGCTCAGGTAAGAGCTGCCCTCTCCAAAGCAAAAAACACAGCATCAATGGGACCAGACGGTGTCCCAGGCTGCATCCTACATGAACTCCAAGAAAAGCTAAACCCAAACCTAAAACTACTGTTCAATCTCAGCCTTACTACAGGATATTTACCCAAAGAGTGGCTTACAGCAACAGTGGTCCCTCTCCACAAAGGTGGTGCCTCAACGGATCCTGGAAACTATCGCATCATAAGCCTGACTAGCTTAGTCTGCAAAGCTATGGAAAGGATCATCATGGACCTCATAAATAAAGATATTGTAGACCTACAGACACTGGATCCTACCCAGTTTGGCTTTGTTAAGGGCAGATCCTGCCTATTAAACCTGGTCGATTTCTTTGAAACAGTCACCAAGGCCATTGACGAGGGGAAGGTGGTCCACACAGCCTACCTGGACCTCGCAAAAGCCTTCGATACAATACCCCACTTGGGCATTATAGATAAGCTCACCAGCTTAAATATAAACCCCTATGTCACTAGATGGATTGCAAACTGGCTCAAGGACAGAACCCACATGGTTAGAATTGCTGGAACCATGTCAGACTCCAAACCAGTTACAAGTGGTGTTCCACAAGGCTCAGTCCTGGGACCTCTCTTGTTCGGTATATATTTCTCAGAGGTACAGGCCAACACGGAAGGACTGTGGCTGACCAAGTTCGCAGATGACTGCAAACTGGGCACCATAATAGACTCTCCAGCTGACACAAGCATCCTCCAAAAGGGCCTCATAGAAACAGACAACTGGTGCCAGAGCCATGGCCTCAAGCTAAATGCCAAAAGGTGTATAGTCATCCCCTTTGGCAAAAACAAAGTGCCCACAAATTACCACATAGGTGGTAATCCATTAAGTTCAGAAGAAGTAATTAGGAACCTGGGGACCCAAGTTGATAGCAATCTCTCATTTGACAACTACGTGGCCAAAGTGGTTAGAAAAACATTTTATATAGCCCACCTAATCATGAAGGGATTCACATCTAGATTAGGGGAGGTAATCGTGCCTCTTTACTCATCCCTCATCAGGCCCATAATTGAGTACAATGCCCCTTTTGGGATGTACCTTACCAGACACCTGCAGCAACTGGAAAGACCCCAAAAGTACCTCACCAAGAGGATCAAAGGGCTCAAACAGATGCCATATGCTGCCCGGTTAAAGAAACTCCAGCTCTTCTCAGTGGCATACCGCCTGGTCAGAGGCGATCTGTGCCTGACGTATAAAGCCATGTCCAACCCGGAATTAATGGACATGCTGCACCTCAGAAAATCCAAATCCCATCGAGCTACTCACTCGAGAGACTTGAACCTCAGCACTGAAATAAATAGGACATGCTGGAGGGAGAGATTCATAACCCAGAGGCTCCCTTCACTCTGGAATAAAATCCCAGTCCAGGTTAGGCAGAGTCCCTCATTGACTCTTTTCAAGAGGAATCTTGATGAGTGAATAGGAGATTGTAGGTTTACCCCGGGTATCACTTCTGTGTCACTGTTAGACAGAGGCACAGTATACTAACCTCGAAAAAGGGCATAGCAAAATTAATTTAAAATGGGTGGCGAAAGCCAAACACACTCTGGCTAGGCTTATAAATGCCCTAGGGCAGATAGCCTAGTATGAACCTATGAACCTATGGAGGATAAAGCTAAATCTATGCAACAGTAAAAGACTTCCTCCAAGTTCAACCTCCCAGATTGAGCAGAAACTTTCCCTCTAAGCACTGGGCTTTCCCAGCCCCCAATAGACAGGTTCAAAGGAGGCCTTGCAGGGACAGACCAGTTCAACTGCAAGACCAAGGCCAGCAAAGAACTAAGCAGTGGCCCTCCACTACTCCCACAGCAGGGACTTTTAAGTCCACTCACTACACTAAGAACGTGCAATGACTCCCACTCCCCCTCCCATCAGAGGTTACGAAGTAGGCTTTCCCTTTACAAACAAAATTGGCTGTCTGTAACAAAGGACCAATGGGTATTAAAAATCATTTTTCAGGACTACAAATTTACCTTCCAACAAGTCCCAGCCTTAACAGGTTACCCAAATCTACCTCCAAATCAGTGGGCAGAAGCATTAAAACAAGTGCACATACTCCATGCTCAAGGGGCAGTGGAGCCTATGCCATAGAAGCAAGCAGGAAAAGATTTTTATTTCAGACTGTTCCTAGTGCCAAGAAAAGAAGGCACTTGCTGACCCACCCTTGTCCTGTCCACTCTAAACAACTTCCTAGAGGTCCCAAAATTCAAAATTCTAACTCTTCAAAAACTTTTACCAATGCTGGGTAAAAATGCATGTCTAGCCAGTCTAGACCTAAAGGATGCCCACCTTCATATACCCTTAAGGGAGTCCTGCAGAAAACACCTAAGCTTCAGAGCAGGTTCACAACTCTTTCAGTTCTCTGCTCTACTACCCTTTGGTGTATCTATGGCTCCCAGGGTCTTCACAAAATGCCTGGCCCCAGTTGTTGCCTTCTGCAGACAGCAGAACAGCCATATTTACCCTTATCGTGATGACTGCCTAAACCAAGCAGACAACAAAGAGAAGTTACTACAGGACCTGCTCTTTGTACAAACAACCCTAACCTCACTAGGGTTCACTATCAACAGGAAAAAGTCAAACTTAAACCCCTCCAGGCAGATCACCTTCTTGGGTGCACTCCTGGACACAACCTCCGAAACAGCCTTCCTCTTACCAGAACAACAATGCTTTCTGCCAAATTACTTCTCCCAGTTAGCTCTCAGAAAAAAAAAAACTCACAGCAAGGGAAATTCTCCAACCACTGGGTTACATGTCATCCTGCATTCTGATGATTCCCCTGGTCAGGCTACACATGAGAAAACTCCAGTAGTACCTAAAAAACCTTTGGTGCCAACACGCTGAATCTATGGAGACCACTCTCCCCCTCATTCCATGCATAAGGAATGAGCTTCTTTGGCGGGCAGAGGCCTGCACTCAGAACAAGGGCCTTTCCTTCACCTACCTACCTCAAGGCCAGACTATCACCACAGAAGCCTCAGACCTAGCTTGAGGTGCTCATTTAGATACCAGGTGCACCCACGGCTTTTGGGACCTCAGGCACCTTCATTGACACATCAATCTAAAGGAAATGATGGCAGTTCAAAAGGCTATCACATCCTTCCAAGACCACCTAAAACCAGGGATCCTCTTCATAAAAACAGACAATACCAAAGTCATGTGGTACATCAACAAGCAGGGGGGACACACTCTTCCCATCTCTGCTGACTAGTCATGAGCCTCTGGCAGACAGCCTCCTTCATGGGCCTAGACCTGATAGCCCAGAACATCCCAGGAGTAAACAACACCCTAGCAGACCATGTAAACAGAAACTACTCAGACCCCTATGAGTGGAAACTCCAAAAGGGGACATTCTGCCAAATCACCCAGGCCTGGGGAACACCAGAGGTCGACCTCTTCACCTCACAACACAACAATCAGCTGTACAAATTCTGCACCATGGAGTTCCACCCCCTAGCTTGGAAAGTGGATGCTCTCTCATTCCAGTGGACCAATTTCTTCATTTATGCATTCCCCCCCCCCACCCTTATTCTCAAGGGTACTGCTCAAAATAAGGCAGGAATAACCAAAAGCCATCCTTATAGCACCAGATTGGCCAAGAAAACATTGGTACCCCTTGCTGCTCAGCCTGACCGAGGAGCCTTACAGGCCCCTGCCATTAACTGCAGATCTCCTGACACAAACCAGAGGGGAGATTCTGCAGCCAAACCTGCACACTCTCAAACTTCCTACATGGCTTATCCCCCATGGACTGGGGATGACCCACAGATGAGCAAGCAGGTCTTAGACGTTATTAAGGAAGCCAGAAGGTGCAGCAAAAGGAAATCTTACTCAGAGAAATGGAAAAGATTCAACTCCTGGTGCCTATAAAAAGGTCACAGCAGCTCCCAGCCATCCCTCCCACTTATTCTGGACTACCTAGCAGAGCTACTTAACAAGGGCCTCTCCTTTTCCTCCATTAAAATCCAAGTTTCAGCCATTTCAGTACACTTTCATGCTGAACAGCCTATCTTCTCACACCCTTTGATTAAGCAATTTCTCAGAGGTGTGTCTAACATTAGGCCCCCTACAAGGGCACCCACTACAGCCTGGGATATGAACTATGTCTTAGAAAAACTGACATTGTCTCCCCTCGAACCAGCTGCATCAGCAGACCTAAAACACCTTTCCTGGAAGACTGCCTTTCTCTTGGCTATTACTTCAGCTAGGAGGGTATCAGAACTTCAAGCACACATGGCCACTGAACCCTTCATTATCTTCCATGCAGACAGTGTGTCTCTCAGGACTAATCCCTCATTTATTTATGCCAAAGGTTGCATCAGATGTGACCCTAAACCAGGCTATACATCTCCCCACCTTTTTTCCAAATCCTCAGAATAAAGGGGAGATAATTCTGCACACACTGGATGTGCACAGACAGTTAATATACTACCTGGACAGAACAAATCCCTTTAGGAAGATGGATCAACTGTTGGTTGACTTCACCCCGGGGAAAGAGGGGAAGCCTATCTCCAAACAGATGATTTCAAAATGGATATCTCACTGCATACAATTCTGCTGAACTTTTCATGGAAAAGCTCCTCCTAAATCTATCAGAATACATTCCACTAGGGCAGCCTCTACTTCCACAGCCTTCCTTAGAGGAGTATCCACCAGGGACATCCTGGAAGCTGCCACTTGGACCTCATTCCACACGTTCACCAAACACTACCACCTGCCTCTGTTCTCCAGGGCTCGGGCAGTCTTTGCCTCTACAGTCCTGCAAGGCATACTTGCTCAAGCCTAGGAATTTCATACCTCCATCCTCCCCTTCCTCAGCTTTGGGAATCCTCCCACAAGTGATGACTGCAACAGTGAAACACAAAGAACATAGTACAGTTGTGTACACTTATCATAAATGTAGATGTTCGAGTGTATTTACTGTTGCAGTCCTATTTTCCCTCCCACCATCCCCCTTAATCTTATCCTTTTTTGGAGATTAACTGTCATTCTTATGGCCTTGGGCCACCAGAGACTCTTTAAAACATTTCCTTCAATGGGCTCCAACAGGTTAGGGCAAGAAAAACGTATGTAATGGTGCTGGCTGCTCTCCTTTATACCATTGATGACCTGACGTCAGTCCACAGGCAACAGCAGCTGGTGCAGGGAAAAAGCTTGACTCTGGTATTCGGGCCAACCAAGGGTTACCCAGCAGGGATAACCCACAAGAGATGACTGCAACAGTGAATACACTCGAACATCTACATTTATGGTAAGTGTACACAACTGTATTTTTCTCACCCCTACAGCTGCAGAAGAGAGGGCTATGAACATTGAGGCCCATGCCAACAGACTGACAAGGATGCACCGACAGGCTGGTGAGTACAGATGTATCTTGTGTCATAAAGTAGAAGGAGTACATTGTATACTGCCAGTAGGTAGATTGTGTACTGTGTCTAATGAATAAAACATGTTTGTCACACTAATACTTATCCACAGGATGTCCATTAATAAAAGTGTCATTTCACTGTAATAAAATATACAACAAACTGTCGTGTTTACTCTGGTATGTTGTTGTAGAACTAGAATGTGTTCAGGTTCATTACAGCAAATATGGCATTGACAGCATGAAATAACTCAGGCTGTTCTGGGAAACAGCTAGTATGCATTGCAGTCTTGTGTTAACCTTTGCTTTCCAGATTGTAGTATTTCAAATGAGTAATACACAGTAGTATAACTATCTGCTATGCATGAATTTCAGGATTATAAGGTTAGACAGTCCAACTGAGAGAGTATTAGTCAGAAATCAGTCAAGCCAAAAACAGCAGTTCCCAAGTAACTCAGTGTGACAGAAAACAGCATTGATGTTCATTTTAGCACACCCAGACATGGTTCGAATACAGGGAGTGGTACTGAGATGTGTGCATATATATATATACAATAGAAGCACTAAATATTTGTAGAAACAGTCAGAAAGTGTTAACAGATGTTTTCCCCACAGGTCACACAGGTAAAGAAATATGTGTAGTATGTATGAAGGGTATATTAATACACCTGGATATTTGTAGAAACATTCAGAAGGTGTTAACAGATATTTCCTCCACAGGTCTTACAGGTAAAGAAATGTGTATAGTAGCTGTATGAAGGGTATACTAATAAACCATGTACAACTGTTCCACTGTCCAACCCCATATGCCTGCAAATGTCAGCAGGATAGGTACATACACCATACCCTTTTCCTGATACATGTCTCCCAAGTGTCACTCTGTCATGGCTAGTGGTCACTGCTGCCAGTCACCTTGGATGCAGATAGGAATCCAGGTGAACTATGCTAGTAGCAGACTCACACAAGATCATTGCAGGGTACCCCTTCTTTGTCAAGTATGTAACCCTGACATGTACAAGCCCCCCTTCAGTAAAGTAGCCACAGTGTACGCAGTCTGCCCCATACCATTACAGGTTGAGAGTCGAACAGGTATGTATGTATGTGCCACAGAAGCTATGGACCATAGGTAGATGTGAGGGCAGACCTGTAGAGTATTGAGCAGTACTGTTGTGAAAAATAGAAGCCGATACAGTTGTTAATGGACTTTTTATTCTCTCCACCCATCCGTCATCTGCATCAATAATTATTATTCATATACTATGGGTATGGTGTTCACAAAATCTATTGTTCAGACATATGTTCTATTATTGTTCATATATTTCATTAGTTGTATATTAACATACCTTGTTCAAATACCATTATTGGTGGCCTGTTACAGTCAATGTAACTTTCATGCTGTTAAAATGCTTACTGTTGTTCCATTTATGCATGTGTCCTGTTTGCTATGCAACTCTTTCAAATCTGTTGGTTTGGGTTAATGGGAACATCCATGCATGCTGTTATAACTAATTTTAAAATGTGTTGTTCATGACTAACCAATATATCTGTGAAAACTACAGCACCATAGCACATTTGGGAAGACAGATCCCAGTAGATCCGCCTATCCCACCCCATCTGGCCTTGGCACTGAGCCCCAGCACATCTAGGACCCAACCCAGAACATCCTCGTCTGCTGGTCCTGCACCATATTTGGGTTGACCCACCTCAGGGGATGAGGTCCATCCCCCGAGGTGCAGGGGTGGAGAGGAGCCCGTCACCCGCAGACAGTTCCAAGGTATAGCGCACAGCATCATTCACTCTAAGTTGCGTGGGCAGCTGCGCGAGATGGAGGGCTGCCTGGCACACCTCAAGGGGCAGGCAGCCCTTCTTGCCGAGCCACCAGCACAGCCACCTTCGGGGCCATGAAGGTGCAGTGCTCACTGCCCATGGGTGTGGACCTCAGTCCCACTGTATCCATTTGGGGGATCATTGGCTTCTGATTCCCAACCACCCTCCCCATCCAAAGTGTTTAGCCCCCTCATATGTCATATACCACCCCTGTCTGCTATCTTGTGAGTCTTGTCTGTTTGCAGATGCTACCTATCCTACCCAACCTATTTCCCCAAATATACCTACAGCCCTTCCCCAACATCCCACTCTCACCTACAAAAAAGGGCATCTGTCCTGCAAAAAAAAATCATTGCCCCATACATAACTCTACATTTCACCCCCATGTACAGTGTAATTAATCAATATACCCACAAAGTATTCTCCAAATGTCTGTTGCCAACACCCCTCCCTGTAGGGTGTGAGGCTGTAAATTCCAGATTCTACACATTATTCACAGCTGTTGATGCAGATGAAATGTAGAACTATGGTCCTTTCCTACACCCGTCCTGCATATCCCCAGCTGGTTTTACTAATGTTTTACCCCCTGATTGCCCCATTTCACCACTTTCCTATCACCTTTTTTTTTTTCTTTAATGAAAATTACTGCGGGTGTAAGTGGAAGTAAGCAGTGCTAAGCAAAGCTAAGAGGACTTAACCATCTGTTAGTATTGCTTAGCTTCTTGCAAAACTGTGCAAACCCACCTACAACTGCTTAAAAATGCCTTAATCACTCTGTCTCCCTCAGCCCTTGTTCTACCCAGCAACAAAATAGCCAGCCTTGAACCCAGGACTTTGTGTACCACAATCACAGCCACATACCACTACAATATCTGAGCTGTGAAAATTTTAAATTCTTTTACAAGCATATCATGCTTTCTGGTCATTTAACATTAATGAAAAAAAGTCATCACTTCGAAGTCTTGAACCCAGGACTCTGTGCACTACAATCACAGCAATGTACCACTACACCATCTGAACTGCAGACACAAACATCCTGATGACCAGTCACACACTACACTGACATATACTGGCCCAACTCACAGTCTACTGGGAATCCTGAGGTGTTACAGGACATTTCCCAGTTTGCCCCTACAAACATATACACCTGCTAGACCACCAGCAACTGCAGGAGCATGCACAGTCAGATAGAAAAGGAGCTACGACACTCACATCTGCTACTCTCCCTATGCTGCCCAGCAAATATTTGCACATAACACTGTTACACAATCTTGGCAGTCTGTTAACAATGGCCAGACATACATAACTCTCAACTGTACAGAATGTCTAGGGTGTGGGACAATATTTATGACCACTGCTGCATACCACTTCCAGAAGTCCGCTATGTCATGGGGATTATGCCAGGAGTGCAGTCACTAAATAATGATATACTATACCTCTGAACATCTTACTGCAAGACATCTGGACAAAGCATGACATACTTGGGGGACAGGAGACTGAAAAGAGGGAAATATCTCACATAATGGTGTTACAAACTAAAACAGTTGCTGGTGTTACAAATTTTGTTGTAACATAACATCCCTGAAGAATATGATGTCTGAAACACTAATGGATGTCGACATTTACTGACTACAAACCTCACATTATCCTACTGATTTCACAAAAACAGAAGTTGTCTGAGGAACAGACCAAACATAACAGGCAAACCTCTGGGCAGTCTGTAGACATCTGGACAATTGAGAGGTATGTCAGAGACATGTCACTGTCGGACGTCAAGTCACACAGAAAATGCATGTCCAGACAAACCCTGTTAATCTAGCAATCCTCTACGTGTATAGCAACAATACTTACTTACAATCTGTACTCAATTCTGGAGCTTTGTCCCCAGGTTGATGGGCCATCTCCAGATGTCTTGTCCTGAGAGGTATTTCCACATACTTTCTGTGAAGCTGTAGCCCCCCCACACCACCATAATGTTCTCCACATGAGCAAGGAAAAGGGGCAAGGCCCACATGAAGGACTTAATTATAGCACTGTGCTGCTATGGCATTGGCTAATGGAAAGGCAACACAGCTGCTCTGGATGCAAGTAGCAAGTAGGCTACATCGATTGGTGCACAGGCCATCACCTACTCTTGAACATTACCTACAAAAGGCAAGCTGCTGCCTATGCAACATAGGTCTGAACCCATCTACACAAAGACAGACTGTGACTACATGAACCTAACCATTTGCAATATTCTGAGGAAACTCTTCAGCACTATAAACAGGTATGTCAATCACATAAGCTTGGAATGGAATGCAGAGTGGGGGATGCAATAATGTCAAATAGGACATTAAAAACTAGGTTGCAACAAGATCTGCTGGACTCACATGGTGCTGTCCGGCACCTATGGCCATTCCAACTTGCCCTGTCTACATTGACATGGATTACATCTCTGGCCCCTGAATCACCTCAGCAAAGGTCAGCTCATGTATAACTACTACTGGAGAGTCTGTTGTGCAATACTGAGTGTGACACTGCTAGGCCAGCTACCTGGGATGCTGTACATATTCATATGTCACCTGTAAATGCTACTATGATACATATGCTTGTCCTACAAATGTAAGAGACTTATATAGGGTATGTGCATAGTACACGACAGGCACAGAAGTGTGTGTTGAACTGTGTGTGATATACTGAGCCCATACCTGACAACTGTCCAGAGTTTTGCAGACTGACCACATGTCTGCCTCATATTTGTAGTCAATGCCTCATACAGTTGTGCATTGTCTGACACATCATTGGCAACCCATTAAAGACTGAAGTCATAACATAATAGCATACATTTGATTGCCAGAAGTCATATCCTGTGGAGTAGACCTGTGAATGTGATACTGTCTTTGCTGGGAACTACATGTGTTTCAGCTAGATTCATAATGTGACCCTATTTTCTGGCCCTTGCCCACCAGTAATGTGTGCCCTTGTGCAGATGTCTTGCTATAACAGGAGCTAGGTGTCTTAGCATGAAACCCATGCCAATGCAGGCGGACCTTGTCTTGTAGGATGCCGACATTTGTGCAGTCACTGACACCTGCTTTGTAGCTGTAGAGAGCACACCAACATTGCCAGGTTACTCATTCCATCATACATTTAGACCTCAAATGGAGGGCTGCAAAGCCACAGGAGGTGGAGTGTGGAACATTATCATACACATACACACCTCCAGGCTGGCCAAAAGCACAGGAGACATCCAGAGTGCATTTAACAGTTGACAAAACACCTACTCAAATCATAGCTAGCCACAGGTCTCCAACCATGACTATGGACACCCACCACACCTATTGGGACTTGCTGGTATCTGTCAGGATTCAATCATCTACCCTGCTCCTGGGTGACTTCAACTACCCAAACATAGTGTGCATGACCTACACCACTTGAACATGAATGCACATAGATTCCTTGGCTTTGTCAATGGCAATACAGTGGATCAGCCAGTCAACACTCCTACAACAGGTGTTAATAACCTGTATCTGGTTCTAACCAACATGAGTAGCTACTGTAGCACTTCTACAGTGTCATCCTCCTTGGTAAGATCTGACCACATAACCATCACTGTTCAGGTCACCATCTCCCCTGCCCACCCCCCACCCCCCGTCAGGGTCAAACAAAATTGACTTTACACAAATTACTATACATTTATTTATTTATTTATTTTACATTTGTTGACTGGGATTGTCCGACTGAGCTGAAGAGCCCTTTTTCAGAGGAGGCCTGGGGAGAAAAGCTCCAACATATTATATAATTTTCATTATAAATTAGCATTAAACAACAATGTTACATGATTATTATAAGGCATTAAGTAGCAATGCAATGTTATACAGTGTCAGTAATCAGGAGTATAGCATAACTATTTCAAGATGTATAAAAATAAATATGTCATTAAGATGAGTATAGTTTTTGGGGTAAGTGGTTACAAAAACCCAGTTTTATCATAATGTAGTTGCATGAAGGCAAGACAATTACAATACAATGTTTCTTTGAGGCAATTTGCTTAATAGATTTTAGAAGACAGTAGAAAGAGTAGGCAAGGAAGATTAGAGAGACCTAGTGAGAAGAGTGAGTTAAGGGCAGAAAGTAGATTAAGGTATGAGAAGTAGGGGATGTTTAAGGAGGGAGAGTGCAGTGGCAGGACCAGTGACTTTTAAAGTGTTCTTTGGTGGCTGTCTTAAATTATTTAGCATGTGTAAGGGTCCTGATTTCTAGTGAGAGCCTATTAGGCAATAGTAGGGTGATAGCTGTACATGTTGTGTCCAAATTTAGACTTGGGTTTGTAGCTTTGTTTATCTTTTGATTAAATTCACTGAATAGAATTAATTGATTGAATTGATTGAATTGATTGATTGAATTGATTTGACTAAATCCACTCAAAGGAGGTAGATGTAGCTTTACAGCCAACATCCCATCAGTTGGAACTAGCAATAGTGTCCAGGCCCACACCACAATACTATGTGGGCACCTACATAGCTGTATGGACTCAGCAATACCTTTCAGGACAACATGATCTCCCACAAGATAGGGTATACTTCTGTGGTGGACAGCAGCAATACACAAATACCATAACAGGTGGAAATAATTGCTGGACAGGGCCAAGAAGGAACAGGTGCCTTATTGGAAAAAAATGTCACATTGGTCTGCACAAGCAAATAAGGTCAAAGATGAATTAGCCTAAGGCTATCTTTGAGTACAAATTGGACACATCTACCAAGGCCAGTCACTAGGCCTTCCACACATATATCTGCAATCCCAGAGGCTACACACAAATCCGCTCTGTAGTGGTGGCCAATAATACCACATACGGTTCCCATTCAGAAGCCTGAAACATCATAAGCCTGAAAATCAAAATCCTGAAACCAAAAGCCTGAAAATTCAGAATCCTGAAAACTCAAAATCCTGAAAGCCCAAAATCCTGAAAGACCAAAATCCTGAAACTCAAAATCCTGAAAACACAAATAATGCTAATATGTCACTATAAAGACACTAATATCTACCAACTGACCCTGACCCTAACCCTAACCCTAAGGTCCGTCACAGATCGCACACTCACCTGACCAGCCTAACCTAACTAACTCACTTAAACCGCCCCTAACCCCAATATTTGTCACTATTGCATACATGCCTAACCTGCGCCCTAACCCTAACTCACTTAAACCACCCTTAACCCTAACATAAAACCAACCGCACACTTACCTGACCCCAACGCATGACCTAACACCACAGGGCTAACAATAGCAAAGCCACAATGACATCATTATGTCTATTTTGTGTTTTCAGGATTTTAAGTTTCAGGATTTTGGTCTTTCAGGATTTTGGGCTTTCAGGATTTTGAGTTTTCAGGATTCTGAATTTTCAGGCTTTTGGTTTCAGGATTTTGATTTTCAGGCTTATGATGTTTCAGGCTTCTGAATGGGAACCCCACATACACATATGGCATAGATATAGGCAACCAGCTGCAGACAGGTGAAGAGTAAACATCACCCCCCTGTCCCCCCATCGGTACGCATGTGCATGCACAGCACCTGCTCCCTCCCCTCATCATCAGAAAGCAGGTCCATAATGCCCTCTCAAAAGCAACACACAGAAGTCTCCATTGGCCTGATACCATCCCTGGCTGCATCCTACATGAACACAGGCATGGGATCTCAGATCCATTCCGCACTGTAGTCAACCACAGCCTGAACACCAGTGTGATCCCATCTGCACAGAGGATAGCCACTGCTATCCCTATACACAAAGACGGAGCAATCCACCGACTCAGCCAATCATATGCACATCAGCCTAACTAGACTGGTCTGCAAGGGCATGGACGGCAATATAAAGGACATTATGAACAGGGACATCAGCAACATTGAAATGCCTGAACCCACATAGCATGGTATTGTCAAAGGGAGATCAGGCCTGTTAAACCTGGTCAACCTCTCTGAAATGGTCAACAAACACAAGGATGAGGGGAAGATGGTGAACAATGCTTAACTTCACCTAGCGCAATTCTCTCACAATAATCCACAGGTGGCCAGGATACATATGCCTACATTGCTAGGCATCAATCTGTATGTTACCAGATGGGTAGCTAACTGGCCCAATGATAGTACCCACTCGGACAAAGTAGTGAAACCTACCTCTAGCAGTAGAGTCTTCCAAAGTGGTGTACTCCAAGTATCGGTCTGAGGGCCTCTACTGTTTCAGATATATGTATCTGAGGTACGGGACAAAAACAGTGGTCTGTGGTTGACCAGGTGTACAGATGCTTGCAAGCTGGCTACTGTCTTACATTTCCCTACTGATGTGAGCATCCCTCAAGAGGCCCTCACGTAATTAATGACTGGTGCAAGAAGCATTTCTGTAAAGTGAATGCCAGAAGAGGCATCATTCTCCCTGCTGTGCAGATGTCATCCAAACTAATTATGACAGTAATAATGTACTGAGCATGCAGTCAGGTGTGAGGTGACTTGTGCACTAAGGTTAGTAGCAACCTGACAGTTTCCCACCATGTAGGCACCATTGTAAGGAAGGCTGTCTACATGGCCCACCTCTCAAATACGGGTATGTCATCCAGGAACCAGGAGGCCACAACATCCCTGTACTCCACCCTTATCAGACGCATTACCAAGTACAATGGCTCCTTTGGCATGTACTTTGCCAAGCAAATGCTGCAGTTGCAGAGACCACAGAAGTTCCTGACTAGGCAATTCCAGGGTCTGCAGCACCTATCCTATACAGGTAGGCTGAAAGCCCTGTCCTTGTACTCAGTCTCATACAGACTGATCATAGGTGACCTGTGTCTGGAATACAAGGCCATGTCCAAACATGCCTGGATGGCATTTCTGCATGTCTGTAAGACAGACTGAACTCATGCATCAAGCACACAAGGTCCTCGCCTGGTCTGTGACATGTATAGTACTTGCTGGTGGGATATTGTAGTGCCCCACACAATACACTGTCTGTAAAACACACTCCCTCCCCATGTCTAGCAGGGTATGTGTATAGCCCTCTTGAAGAAGAAGCTGGATGACTGTAAGTAAAATGGATGAGACCCCCTTGGGATCCCTTGTGTGTCCCAGCTTGACAGGGGAAGCAGGTGCTGGCTTGGAAGGGGCATGGGTGAAAGTCTGGGCCATGCTTGTGAGGGCATCAGGGCCAATAGCCTGGTATCATCTTATGAGGCTATGCACCTAGTACTTTACATTTTTCCTGTTTGTATTGCAGACTGTAGTGCAAGGTTGTCTGAAATTAATCCCTGTGAGTCCAAGCTGTGTATGTACTGCAGTGATAGTGTATAGTCTTGTCCCCTCATCAGTTATCATCACATATCTTTACAGCTTGTCATTGTGTGTGGTCTGTATAGCAGTAAGTTAGCTCTTACAGTACGTGCATATGCACTTAGTAACACTGTATAGCTCACTCCAATAGCCTTGGTTTTGGCCACAGTTATCATTCTGTTACTAGGCCCATCACACAGTAGGATTTGTCACCCTTTGTTGTGGGCCTGACAGTAGTAGTAAAAGATATGGATTGTGGGAGGCAGAACTACTGTAAGGTCTGCCCTGAAGGGCCCATAGGTGTCATAGCTGTGCTAGACTGTACCAGGAGTGTGTGTGCGTGTGTGTGCGTGTGTGTGCGTGTGTGTGTGTGTGTGTGTGTGTGTGTGTGTGTGTGTGTGTGTGTGCGTGTGTGCGTGTGTGCGTGTGTGCGTGTGTGTGTGTGTGTGTGTGTACATATATATGTATATCAGCAAACATAATACAGCAGGGTACTAATGTACATATTTTGTGCTCCTCTTGCATGTGAACATAAGTGTTGGTGTCCCTCCCCCTCACAACCTAATGTCAGTGTCTTAGCAGACTCCCATGATGATGGTGGTCATAGTGAGGCACAGGTGGGGTTGTTGGTGCCTAGATCCGTGCCATGGTTTGATATCCCACTTTCACCCACCATGTCTCCACACACAGTCAGTATGCCCACACATGCCCAGTCCCCAGCAGCCATGGATAATGGACAGGTTATGGGTAGTGGCATGGAACAGGCTAGTGTTTTGAGTATGGCGAGTGTGACTGTAGACACCAGTCATAGGCAGAGGGCAGTCGAGGTCTTACACAGGCAGATGGACAAGGGTGCTCAATAGAGGAATTCTGACCATCAAGCCCTTGTCGCAAATGCCATGGCAGGTGCACCAGATGCATGTTATGGCCCATCATGGAGGCACAGGATTGTACTTACTGCAACATCAGACAGATGCTCGGAGCCATGAATGCAGCGCTCCCTGCCATGAGTGAAAACCTCCACAGCAATTGTGATGCCATACATCATCTTGCCAATGTTGGGGATGGACAGTGGGGTGAGACATTGTCACTGCTTAACCATGCAATGTCTGTGCTTGAGCATGTGGTAGGAGTAGTGCATTGGTTAGGTGGATGTAGGTTACTGACATGATCAGATGAGAGTCCACATGGCCATGCACATTTACACTCCCATAGTGGCAGTACCAACAGCACTACTGAAGGGTGGGTGCTGTCCACACCCCATTGGAACAGGCCATAGGCATGTTGTCCTGGCCAGTCCCATCAGGGATGCGGGTCCAGCAGACAGCAGTCACAATCAGGAGTATTCTGCATCTTTTTGGCCATCTAACCTGGAACAGAACACCAAAGGCGGAGGTGTGTCCATATTCATTAAGTATATCCACACCTCCAGGCTAGTTGCACAGCATAATGCATCCGAGATTATCCAAGTGCAACTAACTCTGGGCAAAACTTGCTACAGATCCCTCACCATGCCCCAGGATTCCAACTCCTCTTTTCTTGATATACTGGAAAATATTAGGGTTCAACCAAACACCCTAATAATGAGTGATTTCAACTACCCCACTATTAACTGGGAAAACTACTCATGTACCAACTCCTTCACTCAATGCTTTCTGGAATTCATAAATTCCAATGCCCTGGATCAACTTATCCACATCCCAACCAGGGGCAACAATATCCTAGGCCTAGTCATTACCAGCATGAGTGACCGGTGTTCCATACCTGAAATCAACTCCACGTTGGTCAGATCCCACCATAAGCTAATCACCCTAGATATCCACTCCCCACCCCCACCCACCATTAAGGAAACCACGGTAAAAAATTTCTCCAAAGCTAACTTCATGGTTCTTAAGACAGAAGTGGTGAATTTCATGACACCCATGCAGATGGACAACACAGTTATGACTGCTGAGTCCTACACAAATACACTCTATAACCACTTACATGAGTGCATGGATTGTGCTATCCCAAACAGAACCACGATGCTATCCTCCAAAAAAAGAAAGCCAATCTGGTGGTCCCCAGCCATAAACAAACTCTACAACAGAAGGAAGAAACTGCTGCAAAAGAGAGTAAAATCCCATGAGTGGAGTCCCACTTTAAACAAAAGTAGCTCTGTGTTTATTTTTTATTTGATTGGCCCGGGTCAATCAAAAATAAATAAACACGGAACTACTTCTGTTTAATGCGGAACATCGCAGTTCTGCATTAAACAGAAGTAGCTCTGTTTTGCAATTTTTTGATTGGCCCGTATACCGGTATATGGGCCAATCAAAAATCACTAAACACAGAGCTACTTCTGTTTAATGCAGAACTGTGATGTTCCGCATTAAACACAAGAAGCTCTGTGTTTAGCGATTTCTGATTGGCCCGTATGCTGGTATATGGGCCAATCAAAAAAAAAAACAAAGCGGTGGCTGCCCGGGATTTAAACCGGCAGTGTGGGACTCGGGATCAGACTGCTGATCTCGGGACAGTCCCACCCAAATAGGGATGTCTGGCAACCCTGCTGCTATCTCATATGCATGTCTGGCCTGTCATGCCGGTAGTGCACACAGAGTCGTAGTCCTATACATGGGGCAGCTGACGAATGGCTGATCACAGCCCCTACCTGAACAGTCTTCTGAGTGATACCTCTAGATACATAACAAAGATAGCACAGTGGTACTGTAGTGTGGCTGTGTCTGCCACTACTATTGAAGTGGATGGCATTTGCAAAGACTGTTAGGATTGGCAATGGTGGGTTCAGAGGCCCTTAACATTTTAGAGCCATCTCACATGCACACCACTGCATGGGGACATGCACTGAGACACACATGCACATGGCGGTGACACTTATCAGAGTAGATGACCTACCCATCTATTAATGTACAATACACTGTGATACGACCATTGCCCCCACAGTGGCTTGGTATTAGAAACTGTGTAACTGTGCTTGTATGGTGGATGACATCTGTATGGGCCGACACTAGGTTGGCAATGAGGGAGTTCACAGGGTGAAAGAGGCACACAAAATAGTATAGGCATCACATACACACATAGAAGACAGTCACAGGGGTTGTGCATACAGAAACACATACACAGTTGCCAATAGACATATTGGTAACCCTATGTATCCAGTTGTATGCACTATATTGCTGCATGCACATGCCGTGCTCCACATATATTATATGTTTCGGACATAACATACAATCTGTTACAACAGGTACTCTTGCAAATGCATTCATGGATGTTGGGATAACCCACCAGACATAGCAATTGGTCTCGTCTACTGCTCCTACATACCTGCACAAGTGATATTGAGACAGACTTTGTATCAGCATGCTGTGTCAGTCAAGTACAATGTCTGATGCTGTCATGTGTGTCAGTACAGTGACTGTAACATATTTGGCAATGATATCACAGGAATGCTCATTGTCAGGGGACACAGACCGCATATAGGTTGCAAACACGTGGATATCCCATGTACATCAGTACAGGTGACTGGTATGGGCTGCATAGTGTAACATGGTGCATGTGAGGCAGATGCCATTAACAAGGTCTTTAAAGTCATGAGTAGGGGGTCAACAGGCCTTAAAATATTATAACCTACACACACAACAGCCACAGAGGATAAGCTTCACATGCTACTATAGTTGTTGCCATTGAGATTAGAACCTCTACCTATCTAACTATTTCCACTATAGCATTACTCAGTTATTGGACACACCACAGAGCTTAGAAGGCTGACAAGTGTATACAGGTACATCTAGGGTGAATGATATCAACAGACCTTGTAAAGTAGGGCAATGGGATGTGTACTGGGTGGTACACACCTCAAAATGGCATAACCCACACCTCCAGAGGATATGAGTCTCACCCAAGCACACATTGATGTGAGTCTCACACACACACACACACACACACACACACACACACACACACACACACACACACACACACACAGTAGCCAGTATTGAAATTAGAACCCCTACCTCTGTAGTTATATATACTACAGGGTTAAGCAGTTATCACACACACCACTGAGCTTATAGGACTTCACACTGTTGCAAGGTATGTCTAAGGTGATTACATCAAGAGCCCTTGTAAAGCATGGCAATGGGAAATATACTGGGTGGGAAGAAATCAAAATACATTACCCTACAAACACACACACACACACACACACACACACACACACACACACACACACACACACACACACACACACACACACACTTGCCACAACTGAGTGTAGAACCCCTGCCTGTCTAGTTATCTGTACTATACTACTTAATTATTACATCTGCCACGGAGCTTATAAGGCTGAGTGCCACCCAAAGTTACTTCTAAGGGCAATGACATTGACAGGACTGCTAATGTAGGTCACTGGAAAGTGTTGTGGGTGGGAAACTCCTCAAAATACTTCATCCTACAAACATATACACTCTTGCACATGCACCTATGCACACCGATACACACATTTGCCAGACCTGAGAATAGAACCCCTGGCTTTCTAGCAATTTTACTACAGTGTTACACAGTTATCGGATGCACTACATAGCTTTCAGGGTTAAGTGCACAAAGGTATTTCTAAGGTGAATGACATCAGCTGGACTGCTAAAGTAGGGCACTGGGTGTGAAAGTTCTCAAAATACTTCATCCTACAAACAAACACACTTACAAACTCTTGTACACACAATCACACACACACACACACACACACACACACACACACACTTACTTGCCAGTCCTGAGAGTAGAACCACTGCCTATCTAGTAATTTGTACTATAGTGTTACACAGTTATTGCACATGCTACATAGATTATCAGGCTGACAAGGTACTTCTAAGGTGTATGACATCAGCAGGACTGCTAAAGTAAAGCACTGGGTGGGAATGTACTCAAAATACTTCATCTTACAAACCCCTTGTACATACACTTATACACACACACACACACACACACACACACACACACACACACACGCTTGTCAGAACTGGGAATAGAACCCTTGCCTATCTAGTTATTTGTACTATACTGTTACATAGTTATTGCACGTGTCACAGAGCTTATAGGGCTGGGTATGTGCAAAGGTCCTTCTAAGGGGAATGTCATCAGCAGGACTGCTAAAGTTAAAGGGTTGTGGGTGGGAAGGTCCTCAAAATACGCCATCCTATAAACATACATATTTTTAATACACACATTTGCCAGAACTGGGAATTAAACCCATGCCTATCTAATTATTTGTACTATAATGTTACATAGTTATTGCATGCACCACAGAGCTTATAGGGCTGGGGATGTGCAAAGGTACTTTTAAGGGGATAGACATCAGCAGGACTGCTAAAGTATGGCACTGGGATGTGTTGTAGGTGGGAATGGCCTAAAACTGTTTCACCTGCAAACAAACACATACTAGCTCCCACTCACACACACACTTACATTTGCCAGGACTGAGCTTAGAACCCATACCAATCTAGTTATTTGTATTATAGTGTACACAGTTATCACATGTGCTACAGAGATTATAGGGCTGATAGGTGTCTAATGGTTCTTCTAAGATGAATGACAGCAGCAGATCTTGTGAATTAGGACAATGGGAAGTGTACTGAGTGTGAATGGCCTCCTAATACCTAGCCCTACACACACACACACACACACACACACACACACACACACACACACACACACACATACACACACACACACACACACACACACACACACACACACACACACACACACACAGGTGATGTGATATTATAACCCCCACCTCAGCACTATTACACAACGGAGCTCACCTTCATGCTGGCATGTGCGACTGGTTACGACCGGTATGCCACTGTCTGCAGCAGGAGATCACTTTATGCCATTCAGGGTATCCATGTGTGTGACTCATTCTGTGTGTGTACCCCTGTCTCTCTCTCTCTCTCTCTCTCTCTATCTCTCTCTTTATCACTGTCTGTCTCTCACTTCCCCACATCTATGCGTGTGCATGCTTGACATATTATCTGTTGCCCATATACAGTATATGTCTGTGTATCACACACAACAGATGCATATATATCACATATGGGCCACCTACAGCTAGCTGAGGGTAATCCTGTCTGATGGGTGTATGTAGGGACAGTTAAGGTGTACATATCTGTCTGTATGCAAAGACATATATACACAATACAGTCGGATGTGGGTTCCAACATGGCCTGTGATTCTCTAAGTGTAGAAACATGCCCAGTGTGACCTTCTATAGTGAGAGTGGGACTCCATTTCAGAGATAGGTGTACTCCAGTCTGGAGCTTTGTGTGCTATAGCCATACCTCTCAGAAGTAAATAGGACTTTCCTAGGGGTATTGGGTCTGTTTAGCAGACATTTTCTGACATATCTGTAGTCTAACACTGCAATGTAGTGTGTCATTACCTAGCGACAGACATCATCAGATCATCACAGTGCTTTACCAGAGGAATACAACATGTATGATGCACAGACCAATATTATGAGCCCAAATATATACATTCTTGCCCAGCAAGGCCAGTTGGGATGTGTGGCTACAGCTGGTTGACTGGTGATGCTGTGTAAACATTCCAGCATCTTAATAATATACTGGCTGGGGATCTTCTGCTTGTGTGGTATCGCTCTTACCTGAAGAGTCATATCCTGGTGTGGCCATACCTCTTAACTGTACATATGTTGGCAGATTGTCCAGGTGTTTACCTACATGTTTTGTCCAGTCTACATAAACTTGTGTTTTTATGGCAAGTTAGTTGCATATGATTGAAGACTGATGTTACAAAATAATGACAGACATTACTATTTCGGACTACATAACCTTCAGACAATTCCCGCTAATGCAAAACCCTTCATCCCACCAATGTCTTTAGTATGTAAGGGCAATATTTACAACATGTGCCTATCATTGTGCCTTTATCCCACTTTTATTTATGACCTTGTCCAGATGTCTTGCTGTCTGAGGTTGGGAGCTATGGGTGTGGGTATAGAGTGCATTCTACTGTGCAGACATGTCCATTATATGTGTAGTATATTTCACATAGCACTGTGACTTCCAGGTATGTCAGTGGCAGAGCAGTACAAAGTAATGTGGTGAACCGCTGACAGACAATTGTGTATAGGTTGGTGGTTTGCTATGACATTAGTAGGGTATTGGCCCTGAAGCCCTTATAACCCATGCAGACAAAAATGTAGCCCATGTTAAGGCATGTCAGCACACAGAGCCCCTGTCCAGCAGGGACACAGGTAGGATAACAGGACTATCTTCTGTGTTTCCCATGCACTTATACAGGGAGCATATCACTAGGGGTAGTGAGGCACTTGGCTTGCTGTTGACAGGGAGTGAATTTCACAGATTGGGGGGGGGTGTGGTATACATAACTGTCACACCAACAAGCCATACTGATATCACAACCCAGGTTGATTCTGTACCTACAGGTTGATGGAATGGGCCTTGAGTTCCAGATGTGGTAGAGTCCCATCAAGGCAGAGTCTGGATTGCTTTGTATGCCAGGCAGGGATCATCTCAGCATAGTCTGTATGGCACAGGGTAGAGAGACAGTGCTGTTAGCCTATCTGTGTAGGATAGGTGTTTGGAGATTGGGGTAAGGCCTCAGTGTTTGCAAGAGCCTTGTGTGTGGAGTCTGCAAGGTCTATGGTGTGTAGGTTCGTGGTGTTCTCAAGTGATTTTTGCCTCTGAGGTGTCTATTGTTTGGGTTTTGTTTGGTTGCAGACCTCCACTTACATTGGTGTGTGTTGTCTATTTGCAGGTGATGTTTACTGACCTCTTACACTACATGGCACCTATGTTACTGCACATTCTGTTCTGGTGTGCACATTCTCCATTTGTCTGGCCAGTGGTTCTCCTTCCCCTTATATGTGTCTCTTTGTCCTTCTGTAGTCTAGTCACAGGCTTTGGCCACAGTGGCTGCTGTTATGTATTTGTAATTGTGATGTGGGTTGGGTACATGCCATTACATCGCACACAGGTATGTGGGAATCACACCTCGGAGTGTACCTATTTAGCAGGTTGTCCATCATTGCACCACTCCATTTGCTGTGGTCATTAGACAGTTTGTGTTGCTATATGTCATTATGAGGCTACATGTGTGCCTAGCTGTAATGCCATCACAGACTGACATCTGCACAGGCCAAAATATGACAGTCAGATAAAGGCCCACACATGGGGATGGGGTGTTAATCGTGTTCTGAAAAACAGAGACAGTTGGGAGACCGGTTTGTTAATTGCTTGTTTGCTCTTATGGGTTTGATGTCTGCTTCCCCACTGTCTGCCATTGCTGTTTTGACATGACCCTTTCTTGTTTGGAAAATAGTTGGCTGGCAAATGCAATGTTAGGAAAAGCAGAACAGATATACAAGGCATACTTGTGCTCCTTCTGTAACAACCTGTGTCATTCCAGGGGTATGGCTGTTGGCCACTGACATGTTGTCAGTGCTGACACAGAGAAAAGGCAGCCTTTTATACACTGGCAGTACACTGACATGCAGGTACCTCAACTTCTGAGAGCCAGACATCTGGACAAAGCCATAAGTGATTGGCGGACGGAGGCCTAAATGTAGGGACCATTTTTAAGTATTGGCCTAGAAAGGTGGTTCAATAACAGGTTTTGCATTAGCATGCATGTTTGTATGGGTATGCAGTCTGACACTACAATCTGTCATTATTTTCTGACCTGAGTCTTGAATGATTTGCCAGTGAATTGCCAGTCAACCACTATTTCATGTTATATAGACCACAATTATGATGCAAACCTCCGGACATTGTGCAATAGGTTTGTACCATTGAGAGGTACAGTAGGCACTGTGTAGGTTATGCCAAACTATGTACTGTCCATATGTGTGGCCCCCTGTCCATGGCCTGTACAGCTTTCCTGCATTAACGGATATTGACATCTGGACAGTCTGTGCATCTCCTACCATAGGTGTGGCTGACATGCATAATAGTTGGCACTGCAGTTCTCTGAACATGGCCCTGTCAAAGACGGCACTGTATCTAGGCCACTACAACACAACAGCCAGGAGTAGCTGCTGGACAAATCCTGACAGTATTACCCAGACATATACATACCTCATTGACCACTGCATATTGTTGACATGCAACAAGTTATCATGTGTATTGGCACAGCCCTGACAATGTGTGCTTGCTGCTATTTCCCTGGAAACATACCTGTTACTGCATTTCTATGAGAATATGGGGGGGGGGGCACACCTGTCAACTGTACACATTTACACAGACTGTGCTATTTGCTTTACATTTTGGTTCCATTTAGCATACTATTGTACCCTGTCTTGTGGACTAGAGGCATATCACTAAAGACCACAGGTCAGATTGTAATAGCATACATTTGAGTTTCAGACTTCTTACCCTTCAGAGCCTTATTGCAACTGCAAGACCTGCTGTGCTATCACTGTGTAAGTCTGTAGGGGGATATTTCATCATTGTCACCATTTGTGGGCCTTTGCCAGACATTTATTTATAGTTTTCTATAGCTGACTTGCTGGTTGAGGCTGAGGGGTGAGTATGGAACCCCCACACTGACATCCATGCCTGTGACCTATGACCCCCCATTTAGTTGCCCCCCCCCAACATATATTACAGTGGGATATGTCACATTGGGTGCTACTGCATAGTGTGGGGAGGCCAGTATTATTGAGAAAACATTTCCTGGTGTCCCACATAGCTATCAGTTGTCTCCTGCTATCCCAGTAGACCATTCCATTCTCTTGCATGCATGCAGCAATACCATAGATATGCTACCAGGACATACTAATACATTAATTTATTGTTAAGAAGACTGACTTACCTTGTGCCTGAGGCAGTTCTGGGTATGGTGCTTGTGGGCTGCCTATGTTGGATGCACGCAGTACACTGCCTATACATGGTAAGTTACAGGTAGTGTGATGTGTGTGTCATCAGTTTTACTGTGTGTGTGAGTCAGAGAGAGGTGTCAGTCCCATGGGTGCCTACAGTGCCAGTGTGTGTGCTATGCATTGCCTCTTTGCCAAGGCCAGGCCATACAGGGCATGCCTCCATCTGCCTACAGGAGCTGGCTCAGGGGGTTCCTCCTCTGAATCCCTCTGTGCCCGTGGGGACCTTGGCAATGATGGGGGCCTGTGTGGTCCTTCCCCATGCTGTTAAAGCTGCAGCTGTTTCTGCAGGATTATATTGTGTAGCATGGCACATGCTATAAACATGTGTGCACATGTGGCTGGAGAGTACTGCAAGGCTCCACCAGATATGTCAAGGCAGCAGAACCATGACTTGAGCATTCCAAACACACACTGTATAATGATCCTGGTTTGTGCATGTGTCTCATTATGGCGTTCTTGAATGGGTGTATGTGCATTTTTGATGGGTGTCATAATCCATGGCTCCAGTGCATAGCCAGCATCTCCCACCAGATGGCCATACCGGATGCCCCCCGGCAAATCCCTGATACAGCTGTGAGGAATGCCAAATGTGGGAGTCATGATAGCTTCCAGGGCTGCCAGCACACACATTCATGATAATGCCCTGGGAATTGCAAATGACCTGGCAGTTGATGGAGAGGAAGCCCTTGCGGTTTATGTAGACCCTACCCTGCTCACTGGGTGGTGCTTTGATGTGGATGTGTATTCACTCTATGGCATCCAGTACCTCCGGGTAGTCTGCTACACAGTGGAAGAGGCGTATATTGCTGGTTAACTCCTAACAGGTGTTGGGGAAGTAAATGTGCTCACTGGCATGTGGTAGCATGGCATCCAGGAACTGGTGGAGTACCCCAGATGCAGATGCTTGTGAGACCCCCCCCCCATGATGTCCCCAGTAAGTCTTTGGAAAGTACCTGTAGCTAGTATTCTTAAGGCTACACATACCTGGATATTCACTGGGATGTGTTCCACTCTGTTGGTTCTGGGTCTGAGGTGAGGCTGGCACAGCTCGATGATTTGCTGAAGTATGTCCCTGTCCACCCTGTAGCTCTCTACTATCTCCAGATCATGTAGCCCCTCGTAGGTTACCCTGGGTCTGAACACTCTTCTCTTCCTCCTCAGTCTGGGCCGGTTGCCAGAATTATCCTCCTCACCACCCTCAGCATCTAGCACATACTGATGTATCAAAGTAACAGCAGCCCCTAACATTTTTTCAGTTAGAATTCTCCTGTGTGTGTGTACACCAGTAGTGCAGAGTGTGGGAAAAAACAAACTGAAAGGTGTTTGCACAGTATATACTTTTGTGCTGCAGATGCTGCCTATATGATTGGCTGGCTAGAATACATTCCACCCGCTCGCTATTGTATTTCTACTTGATTGCTTTTAGCCTGATAGTTCCCTTTTTATCCCTTCCCATTTCCACCCCTTTTAAGTCCCCGCATCACGCAAACCCAGTGCACAAATGTAAACAGTCCTGCTATTTCTGTTTTTTTTTTTTTAGACCTGGTGCACGCTGCGCAAACCAGTTTAGCTAAAGTAATCACTTTGCAGTAGGAATGCCCTCCACTGGACATGAACATGCTCTTCATTTCATGGAATAAGTCAATACAGCCCCACCTCAGACACACACCCTTGCTTTGATGTGCTTAGCTAAGCTCAAATGGGAGCCGTGGATCTCCAATGTGTTTGCACCAAGCATGACACACCCCTTTTTCATGTCAGCTGCTTCTCCAGCTTACACTGCAGAATTATAGCTCCTACATGATTATGTGCATTTGGACACTGTCTCCCACTTTGTGATTCATTAATATTTACTCATTTGCATACCCCACTGCCTTAGTCCCTTATTACACCACTACATTTCAGCCTTTCTCCTTAGCAGCCACTATTCCCTGTTATTCTTTTGATTCTGCATGCCATAGACTATAATGGCAAAATGCAGATTTCACTTAAAATTGTCTTTTCACATTTTTGATTTTATTTTCGGCACAATCCCATTTGCGCGTTGCTGCCCTATGCTTAAACAGCCATCGGTCAAAAAAAAAAAAACTTTGATTTTTATGTTTTTGCAACTCTGTTCCATGCCAATGCCCATATGTTTTGCCATTGGCATGTGTAATGATTATAATACATGCTTTACTTTGAGCTGTCATGCCTCCATTTTGATTTTTGCAGACATGTATTCAGCTAATAGCCGAATATATTTCTGCAGGGGACACTATTCTGGCACAGATGCCTGCCTGCTTCCTGAATCACTAATTTACTTCATTTGCATGGTTTTCACCAGCAGATGAGGCAATTAGTATTATTCAGGGGTGTCCATGCCAGAATAGTGCTGGGAGGCTTGTGACCACTCCCAGCCTACTTTCCTGAATCGCACAGGCTCCGAACTCCATGTTCGGGCCAAGCTACTTTTCAGACACAAGATTTTACATTAATGGATCCCTGGGTATAGCATCAGAAGGAATATATAACAAGAGTTTCTTAAAGCAAATGAAGACCAAGTGGTGAGGAAAAGGAATGACCACAAGCAGCACATCTCTAACTAAAAAGGATACATTGAAGGTGATGTTAATGGTAATCAAACTAAATTAGAACAAACTGCTCTCTCTGATAAGGAGAATCAGAATGTAGGTATTTTAATATGATCTGATAACGGGGTTGGTTACATTTTTAGTCATAATCTAATGGAGACTGATGGAATGGAATCTAGAACTGCAGATTAAGATTTAACATCAGCTGATAATCTTAATCCTCTGCACTGTCAGACAGAAGTAACTGCTGGTACAGATCAAAAATCTAGATGTACTGAAAAAATAGAGAGCAAAGAGAAAGTGAAAGAAAAAAGCAATAAGTATGATGTTAACTATTCAAAAATAATGTATTAATAAAGAGAACTAGAGAATTATAGTTCATGTCTGGCAGAGAACTGCTGCTGGTTGGAATTAAATAATATTGAAAGCAACTGAAATTTCAAATAACAACTGCTATTTTTTGGTTTATTGTCGATAATTATGATGTAAATTATTAAAAAATATAAAAAGTTGAAAAAAACACATTAAAACTGTGCATTCTGTAATATTTAGATACCAGTGAATTTGAAGGGTTCAAAAAGATCCATAATAATCTTAGATTTTACATATGGGATTCAGGTGATTTAGTCAAAAAGTATGAAAACTACATGATACAGACTCCAAATTAGACACGATAATGTCTGGCAGATATTGTGTCATGGGTTAGGAGAAATGAGAAAGAATCGTGTGGTTATGCAATGTGTACATTTTCCTGATATTTAGTATGTGAAACATTTGCCTTGAATGTAAAAAAAGCCTTAATGTGAAAGTCAGAAAGGTCCAGGCAGTCATAGACAAGATAGAATTCCATACAAATGAATGAATGTTTCCCTATTTAAATGAATTACAGTTAAAGTATATGAAATACAGAAATGAGAAGATATCAAATGGTTGGAAATAACAAAATGGATAAATGAAATGAGAAGTATTACTAATATACAGTATACAGATATACTTTATATTGCATATTTAATATGAGTTTGTCTATGCCAAATTATAAATAAAGGACGTGCACACTATATGAAATAAAAAGCAGATAAGCTGATAATGAATTAAATCAATATGTTCTAAGAGTTTACGTCCTCCAAGAAGGCCTTAACCAAACTAATGACTGGTGCCAGAAGCATGGCCTCAAACTGAATGCCATGAAATGCATCATTAACCCCTTTAGGGAAAATGGTGTCCCCACTAATTATCACATTAATAACAACATACTTTGCACAAAATCAGTTGTGAGAGACTTGGGCACCCAGGTTGATAGCAACCTGACTTTTGACCACCATGTTGCCTCATTTGAATGGAAGGCTTTCTACATGGCCCACCTCATAAGTAAGGGTATTTAATCCAGGAACAATGAGATCATAACATCCCTGAACTCCTCCCTTATCATACCCATTATCGAGTACAATGCCCCCTTCAGCATGTACCTTGCCAAGCACATGCAGCAGTTGGAGAGACCACAGAGGTTCCTGACAAGGAAAATCCAGGGTCTCATACACCTATCCTATACAGATAGGCTAAATGCCCTGTCCCTCTACTCAGTCTCATACAGACTGCTCAGAGGTGACCTGGGTATGGCATACAAAGCTGTCTCAGATTCAGCGTTGATGGAGCTGCTGCATTTCTGTAAGTCAAACTCTACTCGCACAACCCGCACGCAAGGTCTCAGCCCGCTCTGTGACATTAATAGAACTTGTTGGCAGGATAGATTTGTATCCCAGTGACTCCCCCATCTGTGGAATAGGCTTCCTCTCCATATCAAGCAGAGTACATCACTAGCCTTCTTTAAGAGGAACCTGGACGACAGGATGGGAAACAGAAAATATACCCATGGGATTCCACCTGTGTCCCTGCTGGACAGGGAAAACAGGTGCTAACTTTGTGGGAACATGGGTGAAATTCTTGGCTAGGATTATAAGGGCCTCCAGGCCAATAGCCTAGTATCATCCTATGAATTTTTGAACTTATAGATATGTAACAAAGGATACCAGGCAGAAGATGTTTTAAAATTATTCAGATTCTGTGGGAGTATAGTAAATTTTCCTTAAGTAAGAAGTGTACTGTTGAGCAAATTGGAAAAAAATTTAATTATTAAATATATCTTTATATCCTTGTACATAAATAGCTTTAATGAAACTAGCATAGAATGTATTTAAATATCAGTATGAATTACAAAAGAAGAGTTAATGCAAAGACGTATGCTGTGCATTGGATATAGTAATATGTATCACTCTAAAAAGACAAGCTGTGTGACAATTCTGAATTACACTTGTATAAGTTAAGAAGTGTGACAAAAAATTAGAACATTTTGACAAAATGAACAGGTTTTGCCTCATTTTAATAAACTGGGCACAGAAATGAGCTGTGATTGCTACTATGCACTAAAATGAAGGGTAAGCTTGTTAATGTATATTTGGTTTTGTTGAATTGTCAAAAATAGATAAGTGAAGAGGTTAAGAAATGGAGGCAGTTAACTGTTCGAGTTCTTTATTTCAGCTAACAAGCCATGGGGGCAGTGATCATGTGACATGCAGTACCCAATAAGATTTTAAACAAATAGATAAAGTTGTGCATATTCCGTGTTCCCCGTTACTTAAATGAAAGGTAGAATTATTATTGTTAATAAATTATTTGTGAGGTACAATGTGTTTCAAAAATCTATCACACTACTCATCTAGATTGTAAGGGGCTGTATAATAATTCAAAATACAATTTTTTTTATCAGAAAATTCATTTATGTCATTTAAATTAACTTATCTTGTCACATAATCTATTCTCCTTGAGCCTCTCTGGCTATCTTGGCTCTCGATCTGATATCCTCATTTCTTTATCGGTCACACAGTGTACATCCTACCACCTATCTCAAGCACATCATCTCTGTCACTTCAGGCTTCATCACCTGCCCTGCCTTCACTGCTCAGGTTTCTGTGCCATACAGAAACACTGGTCACATTACTGTTGTGTGCATTTTCCTTTTCAGCTTCTTTGATATTCTTCTGGCATACATTACCCATGACATCCTGGGCAAGTTGGCTGCAGCACTTCTGATTCTAGCTTCTGTACACGTTTGTCAGTCATCCTGTCCAGCACTTTCATGCAGTGTGACAGGAGTTTGATGGTTCTGTACCGCATACAGTTGTGAATGTCCCTTTTTTCCTTGTACACTGGCACTAGAATACCTATTCTCCAGTCATCTGTGATACATTTTTTCTCTCCATACTGCAAAGACTACCCTCAGAACCCATTTCCCCCCTGGCTCACCCATCATGTTGATCATATCTGTTGTGACTTCATCTGAGTCTGCTGCTTTCCTTGACTTTATTTTTATTAGTGCTGTATTACTTCTTCTAGGGTGGGCTCCTTTTCTGACTTCCTTCATTGTAGGCTGTGCCTAAAGAAGTACAGATTCTGTGTGTTTTTTTTTCATTCAGAAGCTCCTAGAAATACCCTTCCATCTATCTTTGGTTGTCCTCTCTACTGGTAGGTGCATTGTTGCTGGCATACTTTAGGAATGGTGTCTGATGATTTCTTTATCTTTTCATCTTTTTATCTTTGCCTGTAGTCTAATAAAGTTTCTCTGTACCATCTATGGAGTGAGTCACTTTCTAGAAGCTTGTAGAGTTTTTCTGATGTCTTGTTCTTTGACATTGTGACTGCTCTCACTGTCTTTATTAGCCATCCAGTATTCCTTCTCAGCCTTTTCCATCTTTTCTGTCTCACACTTCTTCCTGTACTTCTTTCTTTTGATAAAATCCTGGGTTAATGCATCCCACCATAAGCTTCCCTAACGTACCTTATTACTATAGCTGGCTCAGTTCTGTAGTCCTCACACATGTAATAAGATGCTGCCTTTCTTCTTCAACTCCCATATTTCCTTTTCTTCCCGAAGCACAAGAGAGAGACCTGAATATTCCCTTGAATTTCTGTGCTTTTGCTCCAGTCATATTCCAGGACTTCAGCCATAATTTGCAACTAATTATGACCACCAATGTTTTATACTGGGAGCCAACAGATTTGCTGTGGATGGCTTTGCCATCTCTGATCATAGAATCATAGAATGTATAAGGCAACTAGGCCAAATGGCCATTGACACTATACCTGTACCCTTGCTTTGAATTTACCTCCTCTTTCAAGTATTGGTAGGGCAGCCATACTGGGAGAGAATTTATGAATACCTATCCAGTTGTCTAAATCCTTCTTAATGGAATATAATGTGTCCCATTGCTTGATCTGGTGAGAAAGTTTGTTCCAGAGAAAGGGTAGTCATTGCGTGACAAATCTGTCTGTTCACCATGATTTATTTATTTATTTGCTGAAGCAGGTCCAGCTCTCTGGTTCTAGTGTTTGCTGGATTGTTTGATTGTGGAGAAATAAGAGGTCCTGGACTGCCAGATCTCTAATGCCCCAGAAGGAAAGGCACAGATCACCCCTAAGGAGTCTATAGGACACTGAATACAGGAACAAGACATCTAGCCTCTCTTGATAGCTCAAGTCCTTTAAGCATATGATCTTTTTAGTCAGGAAGATTTGGGGTCTCTCCAACTGTCTGATATGTTTAGTAAGATGCATCCCAAAGGGGACATTGCATTTGATGATGGACCTGATACTAAGAGAGTTAAGGACTTCTTTAGATCTGGAGGAAATACCTTTGTGATCATCTGTGTTTGACAGAAGTAGTTCCTGATCACTGTTGCAACATGATGATCAAAGGGGGAGGGAGTTATTTTCCCAGGTTCAAAGTTATCTACCCAGATTCCAAAGTCTCTGACAGCAGCTTCTTTTTGGAGTGGGATGTTTATACTATAAGCTGGATGGAGAGCTTGTTTACCAGATGTAGAAATATTGCATTTTTTTACCATTTTCAGAGCACCAGCTATTATCATGTATAAGTTTACTTTGTAGCTTCTGCATATTAGAAGGAAATTAGAGAATAGCACCAATTTTACACTCATCCACAGACGTGGTTAACCAGATTTCCCTGTTTCTGATTTGGAGAACAGAGAAGTATATGTTGAATAGCTAAGTTCCTTTCATGGATCCTTATGGTACCCCAGTAGTTACCTTCATGCTCTCTGAGGATGCCCTTGCCACCCACATAGTGTGGGTTATGTCCTTCAACCAGTTAGGTATCCATATAACTATAAAGGAATCAATTTGGAGTGCATTTAACTTGTTGATAATGTTGGCATGTGACATGGTATCAAATGCCTTGGCAAGGTGAAACTATGGTGTATGGACAGTAAGACAACTGTCCACGGCTTGTGTTACCATGTAAAAAAATCAGCTTCATTAGGCATGATCTCCCCTTAAGAAAGTCAAATTGCTGATAGTTAAATCCTATAAGTTTTCTTATATCATAGTTTATCGGGTCTGTTATTACCCAGTCCATTTCTTTGCAGATGAGGCTCATCATGCTGATGGGTCTGTAATTCCTAGGGTCTGTGGTGGGACTTGTCTTATGAAGCGGCATCACAACTGCCAAGCCTCAGAGACAAAGCCAGTAGAGAAGCTTAGGCTGAATGCCTGCAGGAGCTGGTCTACCATTGCACGGTTAGTGTTGCTCAGCAGGTAGCCTGGTATGTTATCAGGTCTCATAGAGGATGTACATATGTTATCAGGTCCCATAGAGGATATATGTATGTCATCAGGTCCCATAGAGGATATATGTATGTTATCAGGTCCCATAGAGGATGCATGTATGTTATCAGGTCCCATAGAGGATACATGTATGTTATCAGGTCCCATAGAGGATGTACGTATGTTATCAGGCCCCATAGAGGATATATGTATGTTATCAGGTCCCATAGAGGATATGTGTATGTTATCAGGTCCCAGAGAAGGTGCATGTATGTTACTGGGTCCCATAGAGAATACATGTATGTCATCAGGTCCCATTGGATGTATGTTTGTTATCTGGTCCCATACAGGATGCATTTTTTTATTTTAGAGAGTACATTTAACAAGTGGTTAACAAGTGTTCTTATGTGATGGTAAGGGGTTAGAAACCCTTGTGTATATGTGGGTTTTGTAAGGATGTCTCTGGAGTGAAATTTGCAGTGAATTTTTTGCTAATATATTTGCAATATCCACCAGCAAGATAAAAAGAAAAATAAATGAAGCAATTAAAGTAGCTGCAACAGCATTTACAAGGACTTGCAGTTTTACTTTTCCCTAGCAGCCATTTAAAAAGATGTATTTAGGAAGTGTGGGGATATAAATAAATAAAGTAAAAGTAATGAAATTAATTTTGTACATCTGTCTCTCTTTCTATGTGTGTATGTGTCTGTGTGTGTTTGCATTGTATTCTCTGTTTGTGTGTATGACAGAGACAGACCGACAAACAGAAAACTTATATCTTTCAACTTCTTTGATCAATAATTTTACACAAAGCCAAAAATAATGGGGGTTTAAAAAAAACAAATCAGGGACAATATTTAAATATTAGTCTCATCACCTTAAAACTTAATAGAACAAGTTTGCATTAACATGCATTTTCTTAACAATATCTAATGTGTGTCTTTATCGACGGATTGTAATTCTTAATGATTTACCAGAAAATCAAAAGGCAAAAATATGAGGCAAAATCAAGGACATTCAGCAAAATCAGACAATTTAGAGATATAATATGCATGTATGTAGCAGGTTTTAATAGATGATGAGGTAGCCTTGTTTCTAGCATAGAATCAAAAGGTATTAAGAATAAATATACGATTTACCTATTATGTTGTCATTGCTCTGTCTCTGTAATAAGTAAGAGGCAGAGATTTTGTTGCTGCCCTTTAGTGACTGCAGTATGGAAATAATTGGCAGCATTGACCTCTATAGTATTATCTTTTCAAGGCCCCTGTGGAGTCAGTTTCTGGTTTGCACTTACAAACACACATATGTTTGAGGACATGACGCTATGGAGATTAGATGGTAGCTGCAGTTAGCAGTGAATCATATAACCATGCAAGCAAAGGTAGAAGTCCTCAGATGCTGAATGAGCAGATTGCCTGGCTCACCTTAAATAAAACATGCTGAAAGGTTCTGAGGGTAACAAAAATATAGTAATAACACCATATCTTCAATGTTTGTCAGAGTACAAAAAAATAACCTAACGTACCTGCTGTAGAGGAAATTGGTGGTACTCCAGCAACCATTCAGCAATACCAGCAATACCCCTTGTTAGTATAGGAACTAGACGAGGGTAAGACTGAATCATGCTATTATTTTGATGTCAAATAGAATAATCTATTGCTTAAGGCCAGTAAGAAAAGTATGTTAATTCTCATTGCTGCGCTATTGTATCCAGGCAGCCACATACTCTTTCATTGATGCTCTGATGATATGCAAGTCTTGTAGCATTATGAATAGTTTCAAAAAATTACATTCTCTTCCTCAACTATACTTGGAGATGCATCACACTTTATGTGCCAACTAAACAGGCAAAGAAGATCTCCACAGACATCACATTACTTTATTATTTCCTGCTGCACAGACTGACATGATCTACTAGTGTTAAAACAGACATAGTGCCATTAACCAAAACACACTTGTTCAACACCCACTTCATTGTGCACCACTCTTAGAGTAGTACTGAAAGCAGCTCCTTAACAGACATTTTGTAGTTGGTCATAACCCTGATGTGTGAAGTTTTTCCCAGGGTACTCTCTAATTATATATTTTTGCTTCCAGTTCAGCCCCACCCCAACCCCATCAACACACACACACACACACACACACACACACACACACACACACACACACACACACACACACACACACACACACACACACACACGGCTCCCTATTATAAGACTGAAGACACATTCTTTTGAATGCGTCTTGGTTGAACTGAAAAGCCTGAAACAACAAAATATCAAAGTGGCTTTTGAGCAAATTCTTTCCCTGTGAAAGAATTCGCTTGGCCACTTCATTACTTTGCCATTTTCGGCACTGTAGTGCGGTCTCGGAGTTGGTATATTTAAGTAGGGGGGGTGTGGAGGATGAAGCCCCCCACTTAATGTAATATGTAAAGTGTGTTTTTTTTTTTTTGTCAGAACAGAGATTTTTTTCCCTAGGAAAAAAATCGCTGTTCTGACAGTTTGAAGTTGTAAGCTTTCGCTTACATAGGGTCGATTAATCACTGTTCACTTTTTTAAGCGTTCGGTGATCTAATATAGACCCCACACACACACAGTTTAGAGAGCTAAGTGCAGTAAAGCACATTCTACACAAGTATAACTCAGATTATACGAATCCCAGTATAAAACAATGTATCCTTTTGAGTAAAACACATAACAGAAATGTGTTTCAAGGCACTGGCGTTCACGTTCTTATTTCAGTAAATTTTAGTCTTGTTTACTATTAATATCTTCAATTTAAATATGAAGTAACATACTTATTCATGGCCTGTCTAATCATTATGTTAGCAGTCAAAGTTAACAAGGCATAATTCTTCAGTTATGTCACGCAGAGTAGCTGATATGTCTTGCATTTGCTTTTGTTAGCAACTCACTTTGGGTGAAGAGTTAAAAACTACAGTTGTGTAAGTAAACTTACCATAGCAATAGAAGTTCGAATGATTACTGCTGTAGTAGGCTAAACTATATGCAAGGATATAACAGCCCAACAGCTTCCAAAACCTCATGTCACCTTCCACACACACAAACTATTAGTCAACTTGATCTGAGCTGACTAGTAAAACAAGTTTGGGTGCCAAGCCCTTCAGATCTTTCATGCCGACAGAGGGAGGCTGATCCCTGAAAGGACAATGCTAGGAAGAACAAAATATAAAAGTCCACACCCTGGCAAAAACAACACACCAAGAAACAAGGGAGATGTAGGGAGGGAGTGGCTACTGCAGCAGTGATCATTCGAACATCTATTTTTATGATAAGTTTACTTGCACAACTGTACTATGGTTTTCATATTGATCACTACTGCAGTAGCCTAAACCATATGGAAAGATTACCATAGCTTATACATTTTGGGAGGTGGAAGGGGATGAGTCCAGGCACCCCTGGAAAATGGTCCTGTCAAAGCCTGATGTAGACCTAGAGAAGAAATCACACTTATAGTGCTTTGTAAAAGTATATACAGAGGACCAGTTTGCTGCCTCTATAATGCTTCTAGAATCCAACCCTTTCTAAAATGCCATAGATGAGGCCAAGTCCCTGGTAGAGTGGACCTTGTCTGGAATAGTTTTGATGTGTTGAGAATAACAAAAAGTAATAGCCTTAAACGAACATTTGAAAAATGTCAGCTTTGATGCAGGCTGTCCCTTCTTCTTACTTTCACAACAAATGAACAATTGATCTGAAGATCAGAAAGATTTAGTTCTGTCAAGGTAGCACCTGAGTTGTCTATGGACATCCAAAGTAACGTATATCCTTTCTACCACATCTTTAGGTTCAGGAAAGAAAATGAGGAGATGGATAGTTTGGCTTAAAGAAAACTCAGGTACCACTTTAGGCATAAAAGAAGGGTTAGTCCTCAAAGGAAAGCTTGTCTTAATTGAAAGTTAGATAGGGTTGACTCAGTATAAGAGCTTGCAACTCAGATATCCTTCTTGCAGATGTCAGAGCAATCAGTAACTGTTTTCCATGTTAAGCTCAAGTCATACAGGTTAGCTGGTTCAGATGGAGCAAGTTTTAGTTTCTCTAACACATGACATAAGTTTCCAATGAGGGGCCAGGCCACCTGTTTTCTTGGAGGCCCCTTATGCAAGACCCTTTTCAAAAACATTTTAACATAAGAGTGCTTTAAAGTGGGGGATGCATGGGCAAACATGCTGAAATGGCCAATAATTAATCTTGATGGAGTAGTAAGAAAGGCCATAGGATAATTACTCACATAAAAATTGTAAAACCAGAGAACAACCAGCCTGGATAGGTACTGGTGATGTTGTTGACTCCAACTAGAAAACCTTTTCCATTTGCTAATATATGATTTTCTAGTAGCAGACTTTCTTGCCTCTATTAATACCTGCTGCACACCCTCAGCAAACAGATGCCTAAACAGGGTTAATTCCTTACCATCCAGGCAGTCAGTTGAAGTTGATTTGGGTCTGGGTATATCATGATCATGTGTGAATATAGCCAGTCTATGAAGAAACTCGTGGTAACAGCCCCTGGCCATTTCAAAAAATGAGAGAACCACTGTTAACTGGGCAAGAGGGGAGTCACCACAATGATCCTGGGAACTCCTTCTGAATCTTCAGAAGCTCCCTGGATATCAGTGGAAAGGGTGAAAAGCATATAGAAACATTCCTGTCCAAGGAAAAGAAAAGGCATCTATCTTCCAGGCCTTTTTGCATGGAGTTCTGAAGCAGAATCTTGCCAGCTGATTATTCAGAGAGGAGGCAAATAAGTCTACTTGAGGAACCCCCCCCTCCACAGATGGATCTAATCTTAGAAGACCCCCTGATCTAGTTTCCAGTTATGAAGGTCTGCCCTTGTTCTTCTCAGCTTGTTTGTCACACAGTTTTGCCCTGATGGAATGTTGAGTGAGATTGTGCTGTGAAGCTATAGACCAAGCTAACATAGCTAGGATGCGATGTGGGGATGACCTGGTCTCCCCCTTGCTTGTTGATGTACTACATGACTGTGGTATCGTCTGTAATAACTTGAAGAGGTCCCGGGACCAAAGATGATTTAGGGAGTTGAGTGCCTTGATCAGGACAAGCAACTCTTTCATATTTATGAGGTTGCATCTATCCTTAGTGTCCCAAACACCTTACACTTTTATCCCTCCTGAAACTGCTTTATAAGCAATGTCAGAGGTTTCTGCAGTGACCAACTGCTTTGGAACAGGGAGGGAGAAGGGTAGACCTGGATTTTAGGATATTTGCTGTCTCCACTAAATGATTTCCCTTTTAATGAACCTCAGCACTGGAATCTAAAAGAGAAAAGGATGTTGGTGCTGGGACGAAAGAGACTTCAGATATGTGGAGTCTTGCCAGGGGTGCCATGAGAACCATAGATGCCATGAGACCCAAAATCCCGAGATATTGTCTCACATTGACCGAAGTCTCAGTGGAAAACCTTAGAAATAGATCAAGCTATAGATCTATATTTTTAGTGAGGGAGAAAAGCTCATTTAACTGAGGCATCTAGCTGACACCCCAAGAAAACAAATCTGTGTGAAGCAGTCAAAAAGACTTTGGAATATTCTCTTGGAATCCTAGCTTGTGTAAGAGATCTGTCACCCAACTGAGAGATTCCTGACACTTTGAAAAAGACTCTTCAAAGATAAGCAAGCCATCTAAATAAGGAAAAATGTGGATATCCTGTAGCCTGCAATGAGCTATAACTGGAGCTACACACTTTGTGAGCACTCTTGGTGCAGTGAATACTCCAAAGGGTAAGTCAGAGAATTGACAATATGATCCAGACACACAAATTCTTAAGAAATGCTTGAAGTTTAGATGAATAGGGATGTGATGATAAGCATTGTTTTAAAACTAGAGTTACTAGGAAACTTGAATGAGGAAGAAGAGGTAACAGGTTTGAAGTGACATCATTTTGTATTTGGGCACCATCACAAACAGGTTTAGAAAAGAAAGAGCCAAAAGTAGTTTCCAAGCATTTTTTTTGTACTAAAAACATCCTTGAATTAAAACCCTTTTCCCACCTGGGAAGGAGGAACTGGTTTTATCACTACCTGGGACAGCAAGTGATGAATGACAGGTGGAAATACACGAGTCTGGTCCAGTGGATGAAAGATTAACCCCTGGAAAGGAGAAATTTCTTCCCACTGCCATCTGTAATATTGATGAATGATCTTCAGAACCCATTTGTTTTAAACTATTAGTAGCCAAAGAGAAAAGTGGAGATTCAGGCTTTCTGGAAGGGAAAAGAAATTGCCATGGTAGGAGTGTCTGTGTGTGTGGGGGGGTCCCCTTAAACAGTCATTTTGTCTTGTACTTTCCTTATTTTGGGGGGATCCTGAATTCTTTCTGGAACCTCCTTGCCATTTCTTCTTAAACATTTGTTTACCTGCATTTTGTTGAGACTGTTTAGTTTGTTTTTTTTTTTTGGATGAGGAGGTCTGAAAAATCTTAAGAGATTCCCTATATTAACTTACCCCTCATCACATTTTTCATCACCTCTGAAGCAGAGGAGTCAAAAAACAAAATATATTTCTAAAGGAGAATTTAAAATCTAATTTTTAACATCATCTTGGAGGTTTTGAGAACTCAGTGAGGCAAACCTCCTTAACACAGTACCAGTGGTCAAAATCCTGGAAAAATTATCAACTGAACCATACACATACTACAAACAATGAGAAGTGACTTGTGCAGTAGAAGAAACTGCATTATTTATAGCAGATTTTTCCTCACAAGAAGAAGCTGAAGACAAAACATTCTTCATGCTTTCATAATTAGTCAGAACAAACCTTAACATATGAGCCTGACAATTCATAATTATGAAAATCAAGGTTTCAGAAGCATACTCTGTTTTCCCATAGTTATCAATGATCTCCCCATCCTTATCAGAAAGCGTAGAACTGGAAATAACTAATTTTTTATCAGCAGTAGGAATAACTAAAGCTGTAGCTGCTGGGTCAGGTTTGGGAAAAATGTATAAAAACTTACAAGGTTGGGAAACTTTATATATCTTATCTGCCTTTTTAGGTAAAGCTGGCTGACTATCAGGAAAATTGCGGTAGTAACACATCCTCCAAAGCTGACAGAACTGGAGGAATATGTGAAGGTTCTGGGAATTCCATCTGTAACAGCTCATAGTATTTTCTGAGGGACTGAGAAACCTCAATGTTCTCCCATTGAAAACACTGGGACATTCTGGAAATAGTCTCAGAGAAAGGAACCCCCCACAGGGAGAATCAGAAACTGAGGTCTCCTCTGAGTCTGAATCAGAACTCTGAAGAGAAAACCCTGTATTTGTCCTTTCATCTTCTTGTTCAGATTCAGAATCTTGAATGTCTTCAGGAAAAGAGGTATCCATTTCTCTTTTACCAGAAACTATTTTATAAGAAGGACCAATAGCATGAATTAAAACCAGAGTCAGACCAAGTAAAATACTCCTGTCAAAGTAAATCTGAGGAGGAGGAGAACATACATGTTTAGTTTTCTGTTTCTTTTTGACAGGAACAATGGGCTAACAGTGTTATTAATGACAGCAGCAGCTTCCAGAGTGGATGGGTACAGCATCCTGACAAAACAGAGAAGCCTGTCTATGTTCCCTCTCCCAGGACCAACAAGAGTGGCTCTCCCTTGTCCACTGAAGGGATCCCAATAGCCACAGAGGACATGACTAGCCCTGGTCCAAAGTTGCTGTAAGTGGTATACCAGAGGGTAGAATTAGTTTTCTGAGGTACAACTAATGGCCACAGCAGAGCCACCCACCTGCAGCTGAGGCAAATTTCTATCCTGCTGTGGTGGCAAATGCTGCTTGCTTAACTTTTTCTTTTTGTGGCTGGAAGAAGGACTGATCATGAGGCAGACAGTTTGTTCCATGGTCAAGCCAAAAGCAATGCCTCTTTCCCAGAGAAATCAAGCAGCAAAAGTCAGATAAGTCTTTAAAAGTCACTTTTTTACAGAAAAACACAGTAAAATGTGCTTTAAAACACTTTCCCAGCTCCCTAAAATTTAAAATAAACATAATTTCTCCACAGAAAAAAAAATGTTTTTTAAACACTGTAAACTTTTAAACAGAGAGGGAAAAAACAGCATTTCCATTTAAAAGTACAATACAGTCTTGTGACATTCCATTCCATTAAAACACAAACTCTTAGCAGCTTTGAAGTAACTTTCCTGAACAGGAAAGTGTTATCAAACAATTTTTTAAAAAGGAAGATCTTTTCTCTGAAGGGAATTTATCTGCCCAGCAAAGGGAGAGCACAGGCCAGCCATTGACCTTTGAAAGCTGCAGAGAAGCATGCTGTTTGCTGACAGGAAAGCTTTGAAAGGCTTGGCACATGGAAGGTGACCTGAAGCTTTGGAAGCTGGCTGGCTGTTATATCCTTGCAGGATATAACCCGTATAGCTTAGGCTACTGCAGCAGTGATCGATATAAAGAACATTGCAAGATATCTTGTTGAGTGGAATAACTTCAATTAACAGAATTACTTCAAATGCAAGTGGTAAATGTGAAGACAAGTAATCACAGCTGTTCAAACACTCCTGAGTCTAGAATATGTTAGGTTTAATTGACTGCTCTGTAAAGCTTCTACTACTTTTATTGGTCAAAGATAGTAAAAGTGACTTTTAGATATCATGTTTTCTCAGTTATGTTATACTTCTCTGATTATCTGTAGGCTAGACATGACCCAGATACAAGCTTCAATGAAGGGAATTTAATCTTTACAACTCTGGATGTGTTTTTCGCAGGCACAGAAACCACTTCTACAACGTTGCGTTGGGCTTTACTTTTCATGGTGCTTTATCCAGATATACAGAGTAAGTATGGGGTACAAATACAAATGAAGACTGATAGAACTTATGATAAGGTCTCCTGTCACTTGGAACTGTTGCAACAGATAAAGTAGGCTACTATAGGTAGTGTTCAAAATTAAATTAAAGGGAAACATTGTCTCTCTCCACTGGATAAAAATGTTTATATTAAGTTATTATGTTTATATTATGGCAATGTGTCTTGTTTCATACCCTTTATCATTTTGGAAAAGTGTGAATTTATTTGGAGCTATATATGTTACATGATATAATCTTCTTCCATGTGTAAGACAAACAGCACACTATTTACTTATTATTTTTCCTGACCTTTTTAGGAATATTAGTAAATTAAAAATGTATTTATTCTTTTTTTTGCCATCTTACAATAATTTGCATTACCACCTAGCTTTTATTTCTTAAAGAGTATTATAATCTGATAATTTGCCATTACAGATGTCAAGCTCAAACACATGCAGCAATAGAAGATAAAAATGGAACCAACAAAAGTTGAAAATAAACTTAATAACAATAGGGTAGCAACATTAGGGTAGCAAGTGATATAAATCAGACAAGTGTGCATAGTCAGGATGCCATAAATTTGAAAACCTTAAGTTAAGCCCCAAAGCAAAGTGTTGTCATCACAATTGTATGTTCTAAAGTAAAGCTGGCGAGCGAGCTGTGCATGTCTTAAAGTACATCTAGTCAGCCACGATTGCCACTCTGTCAAATATTTCAGGAGTAACACTGAGTTTTTGGATCTTTAGGAAAATGTAACAGTAAAATAAATGTAGCAAAAACAGTTTCTGACACACTGTTGTAACATGTGGAACAGATGGTTCAGGAAGACAGCACTCAGATAGCCCAATAAACCTGTCTTGCAACAGAAGGATGAACTAATATTTGAAGCCCACAGATTCCCCACTTATTAAATTTAATTGGAGATTAAATTGCCAAGCTATACAAACATTTTAATATTGTAAGAAAAACAAGCCTAGATATGTCTAAATCCATGTATCCAAGAGACCAGTACTACTTAATGAACAACCCACCCCCCCCAAAAAAAAACAATAAAAGTAAAAAAAAAAAAAAATACTCACTAAGCATGAACACTTATTAGTAAAACTATTAGTCATTACTACTGCCTGAGGTATACAGCAGGTCTTCAAGGAGAGTGAAAGAAAAAAATACTTACAAAGATCAAACAGCTAAATAGCAAATGATGCTACAACTGCCAACAGAATTAGAAAAAAAACAATTAAAAATTCTCGGAAATGGATAGTTAAAATTAAGTGATAGTTCTGGCCCATTAGAAGTAAGAATATGAAACTTTAAAATATACAAAATCCTCCCTCTTTTTTATCAAATACTCTATATTATAAAACAGTCTATCAGAAGATGCCACTGTTTTTAAATAATCACATGATAAATCATCGGTATCTGCGCTGTTTCATTCCTTGAAATAAATTACATCTAGATTGTGATGACAGAGATTGGTATACTCCTAAAATGTTCTTTTATAGGTATTTAAAATCTAGTTTTTATTTTCCATACATGCATAAAATTACTTGGACAAAAAGAACTTTAATTACTTGCTTAGCAGTAAGCAACTACGTATAACACGTATATGTGTTTCAGATAAAATGATGACTATTTAAAACATTTACCAATGGCTTCAGTTTCTGTAATAATTAAAGGTCTAGCCTCTCCTGATAGTGATTACACACAGCCACTGCATTACTTGCCATTGAAATTATATGAGAAACTTAGAGATGTTTCCATGTCATTGTTAAATGAGGGTTATTCCCTTCCTTTTTCTACTGAAAGCTTTAGACAACTTCTTTTTAGGGACTAACACCTGAAGAATGACCAGTTGATCACCACTTTAAAGTAGTGCTGAGACACAGAAAGCCTTCAAATGCAAGCTTCATACAGTTGTGAGTGGCAGCATGCAAATTATTGTAATATCTTTTGCTGAAGTATTAACTACCACACCCACTACCAGGATGCTTTATGTTTGTAATAAGGCCTCTAACTTTGTTAATCCTGAGCCTGTTCATTAAAGACTTCCTCATGCTTCAATATTTCTTTCTGAGGTAGTCATTTCCTATCTTCCAGCACTGTAACCACTCTCATCTTTATCTTATTTTCACTCAGTATTTGACATAATCATTACTAGTTGTCATTGAAAAACATTAATTCTGTCTGCCATCACTTTAGTTCCCTACAGCTATCTCTAAGGAAGAATTGGATATGCTTTAAATTATCCTTAAATATCTATTTTGAAATGCTCCAGAGCAATATTTGGTTAACTGTTCTACTCCTGCTGTCACCCAAAATAGCCTGTAGCATCTGCCCAATGCATTGCAGCATGTCCTGGTTATTTACTGTGAATGTACTGAGCCACCAGCAGAATTTTATCTTTAGTTGTTTCCATTTCCAAGCATGATAATGAGAGTGTGCTCAGCCTTAATCAGCTCCCTGTTAGTAGTGCAATAACTATGGTGAAGATATAGCTGGTATCAGGCATAGGTGACTTAGGTGGCCACCTAGGGTACCTCTCAGGCAGGGATAATTTTACAACTTCTCTCTCTTTTTCTTTTTTTTTCCCATGGTAAAAATATGTCTGGTTTGACAACTCTATTCAAAGTAGTCACAGGTGTAGCACCCTATAAGGAAAGCACACTTCTTAATTTCTGGGCTTTCTGCTCAGTCTGACCCATGATCTCGACAATGAATCACAGAGCATCAAAGGCTCTAGGAAGCTCTGTGATTGATTATATTTGATAATTAAGTGGGTTTGACTGAGCAGGAAACATGGAAACTTTGAGCAATGCAAGGTACTCCCTGCAATAACCTTCAGAGTCTACATGCAGCAGCATTGTGAAGATACGTGGAAGGTTTGCAAGAGACTGCCCTGGTCAGAGTGCATCTCAAGCAGAATGGACTAGTTTGCAGCTGTTATTTTTTTTATCTTTTTTGTAACTCTGGCAAACAACCAAATTTGGGCAGCTGACTTTGCAGAACTAATTTGAATTGCATGAAACAAGCTGAATACTTTATACTGTGTCTAGATACTGCATGCATTTATCAGAGTTGAAATAAATTACTCTGACCATTATTATTTGTATTGTATTTATCTTATTGCAGTTAGAAATATGAGATGAATGCACAATCCTTGTGATTTATGGTTATGGAAGCTATGGATGGAAGTGGCTTATCCTAGTCCGTTGCTGTCTGTTAGAGTTTAACTTAACAATCATTATTATGATTTTGCAGGACAAATGTGTATTTGTGAGAAGCTGGAATACTTTTCTATGGGTGGCTATAGTGTGCGTGCGTGAAAATGAGTTGGAATAAATTAATAGTGCCCTCTAATTTTTATTAAAATCAGACATCTGGAGTAAGCAAAGTCAACAAAGAGGATACAACTGCTAGGTTAGTGGGGGGGGTCTGACTCTGGTTTAAAATAGCTGACTGTGTTGTCTCTTGCTTACGTTAAACTGTCATTATTCTGGCTTTTGAGAACTAATGTGCATTTATGAGAAACATGTTACAACACTTTATTGTGGCTGTTAGTATGAAGAAAAGTTGAATTATGCTACTATGGCTATTATACTGTTTTTTTAAACAAGAAACATCATTATTAAATTATGTATGACATAAGAGATGTTACATTTATATAAATGAAAATAAACCATAGTGATACAATCTCAGTTACAAACATTATACATTCAAAACCATGCCAACACAAATGTAGCTGCAAATATTATACATCACTTTTAACATCCAGTCATTGTTAGTGAACCATTACATAGCTCATTCAAATCCTGCCTTCTTTTAAACCTCGTTCCTCCTCTGTATGTACTGATTCCAAATTTCCCATTTTTCCTATATAATTTGTTCCTACCCTTTTCTAAAGATCCCACTTCCAGTTGTTTTATCTTTGTTACTATCTTTGATACTTCTAGTAAAGTTGGTTTAGACTTTGATTTCCATTTTCTAGTAATTACTTTTTTTTGGCAGCCATCATAATTAGACTCAGCAAGGCCTTACTATAGATAGGCAATTCCAATTCTGTATCATAGCTCAATAAAGTAATTTCCCCAGTTACTCCAATTTGCTCACCCATCATCTCTGACAGAGAATTCTGCAGGGAATCTTTAAAGTCTGCCCACTCTTTACACTCCCAGAAAATATATTCCCAGTTAACTCTTTCCACCCCATCACACCTCCAACATTTGCTGTCTACCTGAGGAAAAAATTCTTTGAAGTCTGCTTGGGGTATAAAGATACCTATGTAAGCACTTCCAGGCAAAGATCCTAAATCTTCTAGATTTTGCTGCATATTCAAGAGACATACAAACACCCCCATTATTTCTTTGTGAATTGCTTATCTAGTCTCTCTTCTCAATCTTTCCTAACCTCCTCTGATTGATTCTTATAGTTATCATGCAATATTTTACATGCTGTACTAATTATTCCTTTCTTAATGGCACTTCTGCTCTAGATTCTACTAAAAACTCTACCAGTGCTGTTCTTTCATTTAGGACCCCCCCTATTTCTTTCTATTTGACTATACTCTGATATCAATCTTAGGAGGCAGTCTCTAGCCTGCAGTCCAAATAAGTTCTTGGCATCTTCTCATTCTATTACTTTTCCCTGTCTAGTTATTTGCTCCCAATACATTGGTTCTTTTGCCAGTTTTCTCCAATATACCTCTGCCCTCTCTTGCATATTGTCTGTATCCATAATTGCAGTTATCCCTATAGGCAGAATCTCCTTTCTTCATTTCTGTGTTGGCTTAGTTCTTAGAAGACCTTCTGCTATTTTATGAATATAATATTCTGTGTGATTATTGCTGTTCTCCTTAAAGGTCTACATCCAAAATTCCAGTCTCTCCCTGTTACTTGAGCTTTCCCCCTGTTTCATTATCATCTTTTTCCACTTTAAGTTATAGTTTTCTGCTTGTGCCTTAACTGTGCTGCTCTGAAATACCCTTTCAACTTGAGTAATCCCAATCCGCCCTGTTCTGTTGGAAGAATAAGCTTATCCCACTTGACTCTTGCTGTCTTTCCCTCCCAGATAAAATTGTTCAGCTCTTTATTAATTGCTATCCACAACTTCTTCTCTGGTTGATAAAAATATGCCTGACCTATGTATAAGACTAAAGGGACTAAAAACATTTTAACTGCTAGTATCTTGCATTGATATTTGTATAACAGAGCTTCCATTTTCTCAGTTTTTGTATTATCTTTTGTTTAATCTCTTTAGACATATCCTTAGCTGCCACACCAGTATAATTTTTAATCCATACTCCTAAATACTTCATTTCCCCATAAATATAGATATTGCTGAACCAATTTGTATGCGGGTATATAATTTAACTCTATTGCTTTTGTTTTAGCTTCATTAATTTTGTATCTTGAAAAGGTTTGAAACTGTTTCAATATGTTCCACAGCACTGTAATGTCCTTTCTGGTTTTATCTGTTATAAAATAATGTCATCTGCAAATAAAGCCAGCTTTTCTTGACTACTATACCAATTATATCCCTGAAATTCTGAGTCCCTTATTTTCTTTGCCAGCGGTTCTAAATATAATGCAAATAACAAAGGGAAGAAGGACACCCCTGCCTGGTTCCTCTAATCAAGCAGAGATTATCATAGAGGACCCTACCCACTTTAATTTTAACCTCAAATCCTTCATATATCCTCCTAATTAATCAACCTTATAATTTTATCAGGGAATGCAGATGCTTCCATTGCTCTGCTCATAAAATCCCATCTTACTCTATCAAATGTTTTCTCTGCATCAAGACCCACCAGCAACAGTAGTATTTTCTTATATTCTGCTTCCCTCTGGATCATCTCTGTTCTATTTGTGTTGTCAAATGTTTGTCTCCCCTCCACAAAACCACGTTGATCCATATCTTTCAATTTTGGCATCACCTTTGCCATTTTTTAAGCTATTGTAGATGCAAACACTTTATAATCATGATTTAGTATTGAAATGACCCTGTAAGAAGCTGGATCTGATGGAGCTTTACCTTATTTAGGTATTACAGCTACTACCGCTTTCTTCCAGGATGTTGTTACTTCTCCTGCTCGTAAAATACTGTTAAAACCTTCCAGATCTTTTTCAGTTTTCCTTCCTAGCTTCCAAACTTCAACAGGAATACCATCTATTCCTGAGGACTTTCCCATAGATTGGTTATACATCACTATTTTTATCTCATCTCCTCCTGTCCTAACTGTTAGTAAGTGAGCCTCCTCTCCCTCTACCCTTGGCATATTTAATTCTTTTATAAACATTTCAATTTGTACAATTCCTTGATTTCCATATTTTTCTGCTTTATACAGACTTTCATAGAATTTCCTAAATATTTTGAATATGTCTACAGGATCCTTGTTATCTTTCTTGTTATAGGCTCCCTAAGCTTGGTGACATCCCTTTCTACTTTCTTTTGCCTGAGTCATTATGCTAAAAGTTTTTGTGCTCTAGAGTTATTATCAAAAATAGTTGCTTAACAGCAATCTTTCTAAACACATATATTTTATCAAGGTAATCCCTTATTTTCTATTTAGCATTCTATAGTTGCTCCTCTTCTTGTTCTGTGAGATTTCTCCTATTTTGCAATACTTTATACACATAAACAATTTATAATCATGATTTAGTCAGTCCCTCAAAATAATTCTTGTTACTTCTTAACCATATTTCCCCTTCTTTTATTTCCACCTGTTTTTAAATTCCACTTTAATTTTATCCCACTCCCTATCTATATTTTCAGAGGAAGTTCTATCTTCTTTAATAGCTCCTGAATAATTTCCACTGCCCATTCCTTAAATTCCTCTCTTTTCAACAGATAGGTGGGAAAGTGCCAGTGTCTAATTTTTATTTCATTACCCTGTGATTTTATTTTAGTTATTACTGGCACATGATCTGAAATATGTATTGGGTGCATATCAAGACCTTCAATTAGATGCACATGTTCCTGAGAAATGTAAATTCTATCTAGCCTAGCCCAGTTTTTGTATCTTGGGGAATAATATGCAAATTCACTACAAATTCCTAGTACTGAATATGCGTTTTCCATGCCAAATACATTTCTTAAAAAAATTCCCTCTTTTGTTATATTTCCTTTTCTCGGGACCCCAGACACATCTTCACTGTTGCAAATCAAATTCCAGTCCACACATATAAGTAATATTCCTTGCTGAAAGCTGATTATTTCTCCCAGAATTTTCTTTAGCACCCTTATAGCAGTTTTCAGTGGAATATAAATACATGTCAGTGTAATCCTCCTCCCTTGCCAGTAGTCCCTTAGTACTACAAACCTACCATTATTGTCTTTTTTTCCTCTTCTGTTACTATTGGAGCTCCTCTTGCAATTCATATAAGTACTCCTCTCTTCCTTTGTCCCAGGTATTCCACTGAATAACCATCCTGAAAACCTGTCTTTATCAAATTCGCAAGTTCAGTTCTTTCCGAGTGTGTCTCCTGTAGCACAGCTATTTGCACTGTACATTTTTAATATAGTTCACTTATTTTTCTTTTTTGTATTTATCTGTCAGACCATTAATGTTTAAAGACTTTATAGAAAGCGTCATATTATTGAAAGATTATTATTCCCACCTTTTATGTATAACAGCTTTTTTGTTAAACGTCTAGTTTCAGCTTTTGTGTAAATGCATGCACTGTTTGGCAGGTTAATCTTTCATACAACTGTTTCTTGACATCTCCATTTGAGCCATTGTTAGATCTTGCAGAACTTTTTGTTTTATTAAAACCCATCAAATAAAAATGCACACACACACACACACACACACACACACACACACACACACACACACACACACACACACACACACACTCAGTACGACTCTAAAACCTACTAACTTAATAACACATAAAACTATGTACATCTTCAAATATTGAAGTTTTAGTCCCCAGTAGGAACAAAAGTTCCAAACTGATAGCCACACACACACAGACTCAAGCTAAACAGAAAGACACTGAGTAGCTTCACTTAATTAGATCATATCATACTTTAACCTTGTATGGAAGCTTGCAATAACTCCTTTCTATACTCTTACTCAATGTGTGTTTACTGTACTAGCCATTGATGAATATAGCCAAAGGACTGAACAAAAAATGTCCTTTCGACTCTATTGTTTATTGTAACACACTGTGCCTCTTATAACATATGAACTTTTTGCTCCTTTCTTGGCCTTGAAACTGTACCTTATTAACTTTTTGACTCCGTACTGTACTTTATTAATGTGTATTCTATTTTCTGTATTTGCTGTACTAATCGTTGTGGAGCTTTGCTCCCCGGGCCACTGCTGAAAAGGGGATCCATGCCCAGTTGGACTTTCCCGATAAACAAATGTAAAATAAATAGATAAATAATGATTATCCACACTAAGATGCATGGTAGAGTCTGTTATTCTACTATTTGATGTCTTGTTTTGCCTTATCTTTATACCTCTCCAAGCTGGGAAAACACTTGAGTACTTTCAGAAAACATTTTCTCCAAGCCATTTCTCTTTATCAGTGACTAGTGACATGAAAATGAGATATAGGACTGTTTACTAGAAAAAATATGTTATAATATTCAATATTCATTTTCATTTGCTTACTTTTTGTTAAACTTGTTGCTGAATAAATCTAATGCCCGTAACCCAGTCATTCCTTATGCAAGAATGAGAAAAAGGACACTAATTTTTTGTCATGCTCTTTTAACCAGATCACTTTTAATTGCAGCACCTACATTTCGTAAAACTGAACAAGGAGAAAGAGAGAAGTGGGGGAAAACAAAAAATATTATAACATGCAGAGAAAATCATACACAATTTAAATAATAATGCTAAGAAAAAAAATGTACTTACAGTTAACTCTCTCCCTCCTTTTCCCCTCTCCTAAGTATTTTTCTGAACATTACTGACATGAAGTAGGGCATATGCTTTAGAGTCCCCTACAAGTTTAACAAAGTCAAAACAAGTCCAATATTTCCAGATTTTCTTGTTCTGTCCTGTTTCACAAGTATAATTATTGTTTTGTAATCCCACATTTGTCACTTTCCAAGTTCCTGATTTTAGTGTCCAAACATAAATGATATGAAGTAGGGCATGTGCTTTAGAGTCCCCTACAAGTTTAACAAAGTCCAAGAAAATCCGATATTTCTGATTTTCTTGCTCTATTCCCTTTCATCTCTATCTCTCAAACCCTGTCTCTGCTTCATCTCCAGTGCACTCTCAATTCTTCTAGTCAACACCTGTGCTTTTTTTTCCCTCTCTCAAGCATTTTCTGTTGGAACACTGGGAAACATTTCACTGGCACAGTCTCTCTGTGGTCTTTACTACCAAAAGGACAAGAAGCAGAATCTTCTACTGTTTTACAGCTCATTTTTTGTTGGAAAAACGTGTATTTCTTCCTTAGCATGTACTGCACCAAAAAAATGCTTTTTTCCCTCCAGCCGAAAAATATTTTGAAGATAGCTGGGCACAGCAGTTTGAATCTCACACCTGCTTCTTGACATTCCCTATATAATAGAATAAATGTCTTCCTCTTCTGCCTGGTCTACAATGCATAGGCAGTTTCCACAAACACTCTGCTGTCTCCCACTTTTAGTATTTTGTCCTTCTGCTACAGTTTTGTCAGAATCAACTCCTGCTGGTAGAATTGCATTTTTTGCTATTAAAGGTCTAAGTTCTTTTTTCATAGCCAGGTTTGGAGTGTACACACAATGTGCCCTTTCAGTTAATTCCTGTTGTGGAATACCAGTCCAGTTGCTTATTAGAGCTTATATGAAATTAATACAATCTGCTCCTTCCAGCTTCAGATACAGCAGAAGATCTCAATTTTTTTCTCAATGTGCTCTGTCCTCTGATTCTGTTATTTTTTGAAACATCTCTTCTTCTTGTGCAAGCTCATAATAGCCAGCCTATTTTTTTTCATTTTGACCTCTGGATTTTGCAGTTTTGTTATCTCAACTGAGTAACTGTTTAAAGCTTCTTCCATTTTTCCAGCCTTTTATTGTTTGAGTTGATATACTCCATCAGTGTTTCATTTATTTTAGTCAGGTCTGTATGCAATTGTTTTATACTTTCCTCAAGGTTACTGGAAGTCATCTCAGGATCTTGCACTTCTGTTTACTGAACAGCTACAGTACTTTTCACAGTCAGTGTTTTTTCATTACCTTTTGTAGCTGTTTTCTTCAGGTCATCTTTATTTCTTTCTTCCTGGCATTCAGGCAGTGTACTTACTAGTTAGTTACTGAAATTTTCTCAGAAATCCAAGCCCACTGGCTTTCTCTGCTTCTTCTTCTCTTTTGGCTATTCCCATTAGGGGTTGACACAATGGATCATCTCTTTCCATGTCTTCCTGTTCTCTGCATCTTGCTCTGTCACACCAAGCACTTGCATGTCCTCTCTCACCACATCCATAAACCTTATCTTAGGCCTTCCTCTTTTCCTCTCTCTGCTAAGTTTCTGTTTTCACACTGGGAGAGCCAGAATTAAGCTGTTAATCAATGTGCAGCCATCTTGGAAGTCCATGGCTATTATGTTGTTATCACAATCAGACATCTTTACACAGTAAACAAAATGGATAGAACTGTGAGCTACTGGAGCTGTGTGTGGGGCTGTCTGTGAATAAACTAGATTGATCCTTCAGTCATTTGCTCAGGTTAAAGTCAGTAACCTGGCCCCAATTTGCTTGTAGCCAAATGTGGTTTCTGTGTGTGTGTGTGTGTGTGTGTGTGTGTGTGTGTGTGTGTGTGTGTGTGTGTGTGTGTGTGTGTGTGTGTGTGTGTGTGTGTGTGTGTGCGCGCGCGTGTGTGTGTGTATATACAGTCACTCATCTTATAATAGACAAGGTTCATTAAGGGAAGTCTCAGTATGTTTGTGCGTGTAAGTGAAAACGTGGAAAATAACATCACTGATTTTATCTGTGGTCACACACAATATCTTGGGGATGCTATCAGACATATATACAGTGCATGTCTCCTTATCCCACCACCTATTTAATTCAACTGGCCCTACTCAGAAGTTTGCACAGACATTTGGTATACCCAGTGTTCTTCTGGCTAGCAGTAAATAAAGCAGATAAATAACTGTCTTTAAAAAAAGAAATAAGGCATAAAATGCTTTGGAGTACATGTAGACCTTCAGAGCTCCTGAGATCTGTGTGGCCTCCAGATCACACAGATGTATAAAGGGGTTCTGACTCAGTTTTTTGGGAGGAGACCTCTATTCTCATCCTTTGTGCCAGGTCTCCCATAGTCGAAATCTGGTCATGTTCAGAGTTGAGCACAGAAGATCAGAGTAGTTTGTGTGGGGGTTGGCTGTGGACAGTGTGTTCATTATTTCTGCAACTGTCCTCATAATCAGACCTCCAATGTATGCACAAAAGGTTATTGAAGCTTATCTAGAGAAAGTGTACTGTCTAAAAGCAACAAAATGAAATACATTACTGTGATCATTATTTTTCACTTACATCATAATCAAAATTCAGACAAGTATACAGGTTGCAATGTTTTGAGAGATAGGGTAAGGAAGCGTGGTGTGTTTGCATGTATCTGATGAAAACAAGTTGAATATATGAGGCTGGCCATTTGCTGCTTCACTACTACCCCAGTGTAATACCAGAGAGGCAAACAGAAAGTAGCTGTCTTTTGGTGGTATTCATGAAGAGGCATGATGTGCATATGTGAGACAGCAACAACTTGGAATACCATTTGTCCTTTCATTTTCATCTCAATCAAAGATCAGAGGGGTACACGGAGTGTGCCTTTTTAGGTAGGAATAGGAAGAAAAGAAACATTTACAGATAATGATCAGTGTACACTCACAAATATTTTTATTTTTAGAATATTGGGAAAAGAGAATGTTCTGTCAACTTGGAAGATTAAGCTTTAGATACAACTCATGTCTTCTGTGGAAGAAAGCACATAAGACCGAATATCTGTTTTAGTCATGTTTTTGTTCAGCGCATCATTGTATCACAAATTTTGAAAAAAAACCCTCTGAAATGCATCTCAGAGCTTCTAGAAACCTATGGCTTCTGTGACATAGTGGGCCCCAGATCCTCCACTTAATTCAATTGTTTCCTCAACAGTTATTATAGTGTAGTCTTGACCTCTTAGGGTGTGCTGAAAAGAAGGTGGAAATTTTTAGGTGTAAGATAAACTTTGAAAATGAAAATTCATGAAAGATGTTATCTGCCTGCATGGTGTGTTGAGACCAGGAATTGGGACAATTGGGAGCAGAAGTAACCACTGGGAGGTGGGGCTATAATGGAGGTCTTTGCCTAGGATTCCCTATCAGTTAAATCTGGCCTAAGGTGAAACTACATCTAAGATATATTCTAAAATGCTTAAACATTTCTCTAGTACTGTTTCATCTAACAGACTATTCTCTTATAAAATAAAGAAAAAGTTATTGGACATTTCATCACTGGTTAATTAAGGAAACATGCTAATCCGATATGAAATCCCATTCCCTTAAAACAATTAGTATACATTCAGAAAATCTTACAGTTCCCTTAAAAACCTTTAATTCTTATAAGTGTGTAGCTGCTGCCATGTAAATAGATACATGCAAGACATTTATTGACAGTGAGACTGCATATTTCATTTTTCAGCAGCTTCATGCATTTAGCAGAAGCTTGACTAATATCCAAAACCGAATGTCTCCCATTTTCTTTTATGCTACATCCACAAATGCACAATCACCAACCAGTCAAAAAAAAAAAAAAGGTAAAGAAAGTAAAACATTTTTCACAGGGGGAAGTCCCCCTGTACCCCACACTCCCTTGCTAATTATATATACCAAAACTGCAAAAAAGAGGGGGAAAAGCAAATTTTCCAATCTTCATTGTACTGAAATCTTAGACACAAAAAAGCCGCTATGTACAATCAGCTAATTCTTGATCAGCTGTACTGCTTTTTTTCCTGTTTAACAACTTGAATTGTTGACCACTTATCTGTAACCCATATATCATTAGCAGCCACCTTTTTTTTCCATTTTCTACATGGGGTCAGGGTATTGTGTTAACTGTTACCATCTGTCTCGATTCAGTGCCACACTCCTGCCTTCTTCGACACTCATGCCTGATTGTCAGGACCAGATTTTGGTCAACTGCTACCCTAGGCAAAAGTGCTCCACAGTGCTCCCCCCCCCCCCACCAGCACCTGGTACCACCATCCCGGTCTGCCTACACCACACAGATTACCATTTTCTTCCTTTTTCTCATGGTTTGTCTTACTATTCAGTTTTTTCATGCATTCATTCAACATATTTTAATGAAAATATGTCTTTACTACAAAAAAATAACCAAAATAAATAATGGAGAAGCGACCTTGCTAGAGCAGCGCCCTAGGCGGTTACCTAGTTGGCCTATGCCTAAGGCCGACTATGCGGACTGTCATAGATATTCTCTCACACAATCCATCCACCTTTTTGCTGGACATCCTTATTTCCTCTTACCTTCTTCCTGTCAGTCCCAAATCTTCTTCATCAGGTTGTCCTCTGCTTTTCTGCACATGTCCATACTACAATAATCTGTTCTCTTTGATCTTTTCTGGAATCGGAGCTACTTTGGCTTCTGATCTTATGTCCTCATTTCTTCATCTATCCCACAGTGTGCATCCTACTACCCTCCTCAGGCACTTCATTTCCCTCACCTCCTGCTTCCTCATCGGCGCTACCTTTACTGCCCAGGTTTCTGTACCATACAGTAGTACCAGTCACACCACTGTCTTGTACACCTTACTTTTCAGCTTCTTTGGCATTCTTCTGTCATTCACTACACCTTAGACTTTATGTCAGTTGGCTGCAGCTCCTCTGATTCCAGCTTTGACCTCTTCATTTAGACTTCCCTTCTCCTTAGCCACCCCTCCTAGATACTTGAGGGTATGAACCATTTCCACTACCTTCCCTTCTATCTCAATTCTCATCTTATTCTGATTTCCCCAATTTGCTGCCATTACCTCTGTCTTATCTGTACTTAGTTTTATCCTATGTGCCTTCAGTTTTACATTCCATTCCTCTATCCTTTGCTGACATTCTTGCTCAGGGTCTGCCTGTAATGCCACATCATCTGCATACAGTAACATTGTTGATCTGTCCTCTCCGACCTGTTTGCTAATGTAGTCCATCACCACTATGAACAGCAGTGAGCTCAAAGCTGAACCCTGGCGCACATCCAGTCCCAATGGGCACCCCTCTGTGAGACTGAACAGTATTCATAGTTGAGTCATTGGGTCCTTGTACATAGCCTGCACAAAGTCTAACAATGTTTCTGGGATTTCGAACCACCGCAGTACCGCCCAAATCAGCTTTCTTGCGACCTTGTCATATGCTTTCTCCAAGTCTAGGAATGCCCAGTTGGAGTCTTTCCTCATCTCTAGCTGCTTCTCAACTATCTGTCTCACTGCAAAAATTAGGTCAGTTGTGCTACATCTTGATCTGAAACTGAACTGCTCATCTCCCATCTTATATTCTGCTACTCTGCGTATCCGTTTTTCACCCTTTCAAGAACTTTCATGCAATGTCACAGGAGTTTCATGTCTCTGTACTGCCCACAGTTGTGGATGCCCCCTTTGATGTTTTACACTGGCATAAGAATGCTTATTCTCCAGTCATCTGGGATATGCTTTTCTTTCCACACTGCTATGAGAACCCTCAGGAGCCATTTCTCCCCTATCTCACCCAGCATCTTTATCATATCTGCCTGCTGCTTTCCCTGACTCCATTTTCCTTAGTGCTATTCTTACTTTTTCCAGTGTGGTTTCTCCTCTTTTCTCATTGCAGGCTGTGTCTGGGGCAGTACAGCTTATGTGGAGTTGTCTTCATTCAGAAGCTGCTGGAAATACTCCAGCCATCTCCCTTTGATGTCCTGTGGACTTGTGATCAGATTGTTGCTGGCATCCCTTATGAAGGGTGTTTATCTTCTTTATCTTTCTGTCTTTGGCTTGCAACCTGATATAGTTTCTTTGTGCCACATACTGAGTCATTTTCCAGAAGCTACTAGAGTGTTTCTGATGTCCTATTCTTTGTTATTGCAACTCCTTTCTTAGCTTCTATGTTAGCCAACTAATATTCCTTCTTAGACTTGTCAGTCTCTTCTATCTCCCACTTTTTCCTGCACCCCTTCTTTCTTTTGATGACTTCATGGACTTCTGAGTTCCACCACCAGCTTTCTTTATGTACCTTATTTGCATGTCTGGCTCAGCCACATACCTGTTCTGTAGTCCTCACACATGCTGTTTGAGGCTCTGGTATTCTTCTTCAACCCCACCAATTTCCTCTTCTTCTTGGGAGAGCCCTGAATAATTCCTTCTACTGTTGTACTTTCTCTCCAGACAACTTCCAAGTCTTCAGCCTTCTGTGACCACTGCTTGCAGTTGATTGTGTCAACCAGTGGTTTATGCTATGGGCATAAAATCTTTATGACCCCTACAGCACACAGAAAGGAGAACATTCCTACTGAAAACCCGTATATATAAACATATATATAGTTGTGTTTATAGATATAGCTATAGCTATAGCTATAGCTATAGATATACGGGTCTATCAGACGATCGAGTTTTCAGAAAGTCAAAATTCATATGGTCAAGTCCTTATGATTATGTTTTTGAAAACTCAAAGCTTTTGAATAGATATCGTGGTACAGTGAGGACTGGAAAATGTACCCTTTTCCCCACTCTAATACAGTCTCAGAGTTGGTATATATAAGTTGCAGGGAATGTGGGGGGTGCAGCCCCCCCCATGGGGTATGCAGGGATGCTTGCCCCCCCCAAAACATATTTTTTGTGATTTTTTTGTGTTTTATTGATGTTCAAGTTTTCAGAAACTCGATCATATGGTCATGACCATATGAATTTTGAGTTTCTGAAAACTCGATCTTCTGATATACACCCATGTATGCATATATACGGGTCTATATTAGAACATCAAAGTTCCAAAACTTCAAATGTTCTAATATCGACCCCTATTCAGCGAAAGCTGAAAATATCGAAGTAACAGAAAACCAAATGTTTTCCTAGGGAAAGAATTCGGTTGTCCATTTCTGTTACTTCAGTATTTTCAGCGCTGTGATGGAAAGTTACGGGTCGGGTTCAGGTAAGTGTGCGATTGAGTGCAGGTTAGGTTAGTTAGGGTTAGGGTGCGGGTTAGGTATGTGTGCGATTGTGTGGACATGAGGTTTAGGGTGGGTTAGATGACTTAGGGTTAGGGCGCGGGTCAGGTAAGTGTGTGATTGTGTGGAAGTGAGGGTTAGGGCAGGGTAGGTGAGTTAGGGTTAGGGCGCAAGTGAGGTGAGTGTGCAATAGCCTAGTATGAACCTATGAACCTATGAACCTATCTGCCCAAGGGTATTTATAAGCCTAGCCCATAGTTATGTGACTTTCGCCACCCCTTTAGTTTGAAGAAAACTATGCCTATTATTTTGCTGTGCCTCTGTCAAGCAGTGACACTGAAGTAATCCTTGGGGTATATCTGCGATCTCCCATCCATTGGTCAAGATTCCTCTTGAACAAGGCCAGCGAGGTGCTCTGCCTCACATGTACCGGGATTTTGTTCCACAGCATAGGGAGTCTCTGGGTGATGAATCTGTCCCTCCAGCACGTTCTATTAATAACCATGTCAAGGTTTAAGTCTCCAGCCCTTGTGGTTCTGAGGGATCTAGATTTTTTGAGGTGAAGCATATTCATCAAATCTGGGTTTGACATGGCCTTATATGTCAGGCACAGGTCACCTCTGACCAAGCGGTATGCGACTGAATAGAGCTGGAGTTCTTTCAGTCGGGCAGCATAAGACATATTTTTGAGACACTTTATCCTTTTGGTGAGGAACTTTTGGGGCCTTTCCAGCTGCTGCAGGTGTCGGGTCAGATACATTCTGAATGGGGCATTGTACTCAATCATAGGTCTAATGAGTGATGAGTACAGGGGGATGATGACCTCCCTTGATCTAGATGTGAATCCCTTCATGATCAGGTGAGCAATGTAGAAGGTTTTCCTAACTACTTTGGCAACATGAGTGTCAAACGAAAGGTTACTGTCAACCTGGGTCCCCAGATCCCTGATGACTTCTTCTGTGCTCAGTGGATTGCCACCTATATGGTAGCTAGGGGTAACTTTGTTTTTCCCGAAGGGTATGACTATGCATTTCTTGGCGTTTAACTTTAGGCCATGGCTCTGGCACCAGTTATCCGTTTCTGTGAGGCCCTTCTGAAGGATATCTGTGTCAGATGTGTTTTCAACTATGGCCCAGTTTGCAGTCATCTGCAAACTTTGTTAGCCATAACCCTCCTGTGTTTGCTTGTACTTCAGAAAAGTAGATGCCGAACAAGAGTGGTCCCAGGACTGAGCCCTGTGGGACACCACTTGTGACAGGCTTTGAGTCTGACATGGCGCCAGCAACTCTGACCCTGTGGGTTCTGTCACTTAGCCAGTTTGCAACCCATCTTGTGATGTATGGGTTTACATTCAAGCTGATGAGTTTTTCGATGATACCTGAGTGGGGTATTGTATCGAAGGCCTTTGCCAGGTCGAGGTAGGCTGTATGGACTGCCTTACCCTCATCAATGGCCTTGGTGCCTGTTTCGAAAAAGTCAACCAAGTTTAAAAGGCATGATCTGCCTTTGACAAAGCCAAACTGGGTTGGATCCAAAGTCTGCAAGTTCCTATGTCTTTATTTATGAGTTCCATTATGATCCTCTCCATGGCTTTGCAGATAAGGCTTGTCAAGCTAATGGGACGGTAATTTCCAGGGTCGGTGGAGGCATCGCCCTTGTGAAGTGGGACCACAGTCGCCGTGCGCCACTCCTTGGGTACGTATCCTGAGGTGAGGCTAAGATTAAACAGCTGTCCTAACTGCGGGTTTAATTCCTCATTGAGTTCGTGGAGCACACAGCCGGGGACACCATCCGGTCCCATGGATGCTGTGTTTTTTGCCTTGGAGAGAGCAGTTCTCACCTGGGCGTTGGAGATGTTTGGTGGGCTACAATCCTCTGGTATAGATATCTCTCCTTTTGGGGGGAGGGGGGGAGTTTGCACTGAACTTGTCAGCCAGTATGTTGGCAATGTGTGTAGGTTCAGTAATCTTCACATCATTTTGAACTAATTCTGAGCATATCTGGGAGTTTCCTCCTAGGTTTCTAACATAGCTAAAGAAGGCTTTATGATTGTCTTTTGAGTCCTTGGCGATTTTTCTCTCAAAATTTGCCTTGGATGATTTTATGAGAGCTCTTAGTTTTTTACTTATAATGATCAAAGGTGTCTTACCGTTCAAGGATTTTGTTCTATCTTGTAGTAGCTTCCTCCTTTGTTGTAGAGCTTGTTTATGGCTGGGGTCCACCAGACTGGACGCTTGCCTTTGGTACAAAGAGTCTTAGTTTTGTTTGGGATTGCCTGATCCATGCAGTCCTGTAGGTGCTGGTAGAAGGCATTTGTAAGTGATTCAGCGGTTTGAGTAATGTTTACCACTGGCTCAGGGGCTTTAAAGGAGACCACACTAGTTTTTAGAAGTGTGAAGTCGGCTTTTGAGAAGTTTTTCACTGTGGTCTTTTTTATTTCAGGTGGGGGCGGGATGAGGACCTCCAGTGAGATTAGTTTATGATCTGATCTCACCAGTGAGGGGTATACTTCCGGTGTTGAACATAGTGATCCCATGTTCGTGATGATGAGGTCAAGTATGTTTTCTCCTCTTGTGGGGATGGTGACTAGTTGTTCCATGGCATTTGAGTTTATGAACTCCAGGAACCTTTGGGCTAGAGTGTTTGGGCTTGAGTAGTGTTCCCAGTCTATATTAGGGTAGTTGAAGTCACCTAGTATGATGGTGTTTGGAGATACATTTATCCCCTCCAGTGTTTTCAGGAAGGCCATGTGAGGTTCCTGAGTTAGAGAGGGTGGCCTGTAACATGCTACAAATTGCAGAGCAGTCTTGCCTATGGTTAATTGCACCTGGACGGTCTCCGATGCATCGTGCGTTGCCACCAACCTTGAGGTGTGTGTGTCCTTTATGAATATGGACACCCCCCCTCCTTTCTTGGTGTTGTCCGGATTTTGGGGTCGGAACGCATGATATGAGGTGAAACCTGATAGTGCTGGGGTGCTCTCAGGAGCCTTGAACCAGGTTTCTGTCACAGCACAGACATCAATGTTCTCCATACTGAGAAGGGCCTCGAGTGCGTGCATCTTGAGATTGAGACTTCTGGCATTGAGCAGCATTACCCTTAGTTTTTTCCTTTTTGTGTTCTAGGGTGGTAGGTTTAGAATTTGAGCCTTGCCTAAAAAGGCACTATGGGGTGGCAAGAGCCTTTGCCAATATCCGAAGCCCAGGGTGACAGGTGCAAGCCGTCCCTTGAAGCAGCGTGGCTTGTCCAGCATGTCATCCCAGGCAGACAGACATTGGATCCCCTTTGAATGACACCAGAATTTAAGCCAATTATTAAAGCTGATCATCTTATCACTGTATTGTGGCATCATTCTAGGTGAAGGTAGGATACTGCTCAAGGTCAGAGTCATACCTGCCTGGGCTACATAATCAGAGAGCTCCTCAATGTCTCTTTTCATGTAGTCCAAGGAGGTACGTCTCAGGTCGTTGACACCAGCGTGGACAATGACTGAGTCGTACTTGTACCTGCTGTTGAGAGACCTGAGTGCTTGCATTATGTGGCGGATTCTAGCGGCCGACAGGCAGCTTACTGTGACCTTCTCCTTGCTCAGTCTGGTGAGCGGGACGTCAGTGTGCCTGACTATGGAGTCACCAATGACAAGTGTGTCTGGCATTGTGTTTGGCCTTAAGGGCTGTGACTGTTTGACACTCTGACTGTGTGGTCTATGTGTTGCATGTGTTGGGTCCTGAGGTGGTAGTTGTTTGGGTGTCTGCTTTGGTGGCCTCTGCTGTTTTGGTAGATTTTTGATCAGAGCCTCCGAGTATGTCTTTGTGTGATTATGTGTATGATTTGAAGTTGTGATGGTACTATGTGTGACTGGGTATGTAGTGTGTGTGGTTACCTTCTCCTCCTGTCTGGTCTGGCCAGTCCTATGTTGAGAGAGCTCAGCCTCCAGTTTGGCCGTATGCAGGGATGCTTGCCCCCCCAAAACATTAGGGTTTGGGTTAAGGTAAGTAGATAGTTAGTGGTGTGTGTGTATGGTTTAGTGTAGGGTTAGGTGTAAGATTTTAGGTGTATGTGTGTGGATTGCTGTTTGTTTGGTGTGCTTGTGTTGTGTGTATGTGATTTGGAACAGCGAATATTTTCTCTAGGGAAAAAATTTGCTGTTCTGTATGTTTGATGCTTTCAGCTTTCGCTGAATAGGGGTCGATATTAGAATATTCGAAGTTTTGAAACTTCGATGTTCTAATATAGACCAATATATATATATATATATATATATATATATATATATATATATATATATATATATATATACAGTCCATTTAATCAAAGGGATGCAAACTTGATGTCTGTAAAGCCAAAGTCAAAACATTGAAAGCAGAACACTGACATGTGCTATGCATCCTCTGAGAATTAACACTGCAGCAGGCAAAGCCAAAACCAGTGCTTTTGCAAGAGGGCAAGCTCCCCTACACCTCCTATGTGGGAGGCTATGGCCCTTGCACCCCCTACTAATTATATATACTAATTCCAAGACTGCACAACCCTGAGGAAAGGGAATATTACCCTACCCAGTGTTGTTGATCTTGTACATGTCAGCCATCTGTTTCAGTGTACCATATGGTGTCTACCAAGTAAGTGTTTGTCTTCTGTCTGTTCAACCAAAGGTAAGCAGCCCATACATATATATATATATATATATATATATATATCAAATAAGAAGTGGTGGTGGGTGTGGGAGTATAGCCACCCATATTGCAGTGTCTTACAGAAATACTTTAGAGAAGAGTACAGTAAGTTTTGGGAGTTTGGCAGTTGCTGTTTTCTATTTGATTGACTGTTTTGTTTTAGTTATGGGATTTGTTGGTAAAAGTCTTGAAATTTACAACAGAGAGTCAGCAATGACATATGCAAGACCTTTATTAACAATGCCATTGCATAGTTCACTTTACTGCAACTCCATGTATTTGAAAGAAGCTTCACTAACAACCAAAACCGAACACCTGCCCTTCTCATTTTCTTCTATGCTTCTATGAGGGATAAGACTAATGGAGGGAAAATCTGTGCATGCAGCCTGCCTAGACTTAGAAAAGGCCTTTGACAAAATCCCCCACTCAGGCATCATTGATAAACTCACCCCGCTGGGTATCAACCCATATATTGTCAGGTGGGTTGCAAACTGGCTCACTGATAGAAGTCATACTGTCAAAACAGGGGACACCACCTCCTCCAGGAGACCTGTAATAAGTGGTGTTCCACAGGAATCAGTTCTGAGACCCCTGCTGTTTGGAATCTACTTCTTTGAAGTACAGGCTGAAACTAAAGGACTGTGGCTGACAAAGTTTGCTGATGACTACAAACTGTGAGCGATAATTGAAATCCCTAGCGATTTCAACATCTTGCAAGAAGGTCTTACACATACTAATGACTGGTGCCAAAGTCATGGCCTTAAATTTAATGCAAAAACTGCGTTAGCATCCCCTTTGGCAAGGGTGATGGTCCTGCAAACTACCACATCAATAGTAATACCCAAAGTACACAGTCAGTGGTGAAAGATCTGGGCACACAGGTCGATAGCAACCTTAACTTCGATCACCATGTCTCCACAGTGGTAAGAAGGGCATTTTATATTGCTCATCTCACAAGTAAGGGCATTGCCTCCAGAAAAAACAAAGTTAAAACACCCCCCCTGTACTCCTCTCATCTGACCAATGATAGAGTACAATGCTCCCTTTGATATGCTCTTTTCCAAACACCTGCAGCAGTTGGAGAGACCACAAAGGTTCCTTACAAAGAAAATTCTGGGTCTTCAAGATCTGTCTTATGCGGACAGACTGAAATCATTGTCCCTTTACACTGTGTCGGACAGACTGAAATCATTGTCCCTTTACACTGTGTCATACAGAGTGCTCAGAGGTGACCTGTGGCCTGCATATAGAGCAATCTCTGATTCAGCTTTAATGGAAATGCTGCACATTCACATAAATGGCACATGGGTCACTCATTCAAAAGAACGTAACCTGGTATGTGACATCAACAGAACTTGCTGGAGAGACAAATTTGTCTCACAGAGGTCACCCCACCTTTGGAACAAACTTCCTATTCATTAAACTTGTTAACCCAAAATCTTAGCTTACCAAACAAGAAGACATACCACTGGCCACGACTGTAGAATTCCAAAAAGTTTATTGTTCACACAAGTTAAGCGCTTTCATCCAAAGACTCTTGGACTTCTTCAGAACAGCACTTACTAAAACCTCAACCCTTAAATACCACACATCCTAATGACATCACAAGTTAATTAGTTAATTAATCAATTAAATATTCTAAAGCATAAAACATTAAAGAAACATTACTAGATATAAATTAAAACATAAAAAACTACCCTAAAATGTACTTTAATTTTAATACAGCTGAAATGCTTACATTGTCACTGATGCCCGGACAATTGGTGGCATCTAAATGCAGCTGCCACCTTAATTCACAAATATGAATATGCAAGTCTAACAACCTACATTGATCATCCTTATTCAATTGTTGCAAAACTAAAAATTTAAGTACATGCTCTGGACTATTAAAAAGATGCCTGGCCAATGCATTAGTAGTTTTTCTGTTTTTAATGTCTAACAAATGCTTGTTGATCCTGTCTTTAAATCACCTACTGGTCCTTCCAGTGTACAAAGCCGGGCAATATTCACATTTAGCCATGTATACCACATTCTTACTAACACAGTTGAAATGCCCTTGGAAGTAAATGTTGGTCCCATTAATACATACCTGACTACCAGTCTCCAAGATGTTTTTACATATAGTGCACATTCCACACTTAAAATTCCCAAATATTCTATTAGAATTATTACCATCATGGTGGCTGCCCATCTCTAATATTTCCTTAAAAGATCTGTCCCTTCTGAAGACAAACCTGGGACCACTCCCCAGCTTGCCCACAAGTTGCCTGTCATAGTACAACAGCCTCCAGTTCTTTTTAATGGTATGTGTGACCCATTCAACGTCCTTGTTAAATGTAGTAATAAACATCAACCCACCTCTCCCTTTAACTTCAGGGTTTTGATCTCTGTGCATGTTCACATTAGATTCTGTAGTCAACATCATAGTCCCTATAAGTATGGGTTTATAAACACCTTCAGCTCTCTTCTTTTTAATTTCGTCCCCCAAAATTTTACAAAGGGGTTCGGGATATCCTCTTTTTATAAACAGCCCTGTCATAAAATCTATTTCTGCCAGGAAGTCTTGGTCACAACTTACCATTCTGGCAGCCTTTACATACTGTCCCTTGACAATGGACTTCTTTTGATGGTAAGGGTGCCAGCTATGGAATTCCAAGTAGGAATTGGAGAAGGTGGGTTTCCTGTATATCCCTGACTTCAATATATTATTTCCTTTATCTATTTTTAATTGAACATCTAAATAGAATATTACCTCCTGATTGTATTCGTAGCTGAACTTAAGAAATTCCACTGTCTGATTAATATATTCGAGGAATCTCTTTAGACTTCTTTCCTCTCCTCCCCAAATTATAAAAATATCATCCAGGAATCTGGTATAATGTTTACTACAGGGCTGGTATTTACTAGGGAATATATACCCTTGTTCCCAATAGAACATGACATAATTGGCATAGATGGGGGAATAAGCAGCCCACATAGCCACACCCGTCAACTATTTGTAGTATTGTCCTTCAGAATATAAAACATTGTTTTTTAACACTGCCTCCATTAAGGTTATAAAAACGTTAACCTGATCCTGATCAAATAAAGTCTTGTTTAGCAGAGCCTCAAGCCATTCCAACCCTAAATGGTGGGGTATCACTCTAAACAGGTTACACACGTCTATTGTAACCAAAAATGTATTGTCATTAATATTGAAATATTGACCGACTGAAAAAACTCCGGCTGTACTCAGTGGCATATCGCTTACTCAAAGGTGACCTCTGCCTGACTTACAAAGCCATGTCCAACTCAGAATTGATGGACATGCTCCAACTAAAGAAACCCAAGTTACTGCGAGCCACACATTCTAGTGAGCTAAACCTCGCCACAACAATAAATAGAACATGCTGGAGGGATAGATTCCTGTCACAGAGACTCCCCATGCTTTGGAGCAAAATTCCTAATTACATTAGGCAGAGCCCCTCACTAACACTCTTCAAGAGAAACCTTGACGAGTGGATGGGTAACAGAAAATACACCCCTGGGATCACTTCATTGGCTCTGCTTGACAGAGGCTCAGTTAATTAATCAATGGGGTGGCGAAAGCCGACACACTCTGGCTAGGCTTATAAATGCCCTCGGGCAGATAGCCTAGTACCTAACTATAAACCTATGAACCTATTAACACCTTTTAATTTGTCCAAAAACTGCCAGGAATCTTTAGTAATGTATGAAAAAACCTTCAACCCCTTCTGGAGATGATAGTCTAAATATCTACCCAGGAAACAAGTCTCTTCCCATCCACAATGGGCTGAATTGTAAATTTGCCAAACTCTTGTGAATTTTGGGAATTCCAAAAATATTGGAGACCATGGGAAACTCCTTTATTAAAATATTTCCATTCATTTTCATTAATCTGCCCTTGGTATAGCATGTCATCCAACATTAAATTCAATCTCTGGTAGGCTATATGGATTTCATTAATACTAATCTCACTATATGTTTCATCCATTAAAATAGTTGTCATATTGTCAATATAATCATGTTTATCCATTATAACAGCCCCACTGCTTTATCAGGCTTCATTATGCAAATACTTTTATCAGAGGCTGTCTCTAATAATAAAGTTGTCTCTTTAGGAGACAAATTGTTACATGGATTGTTAGACTGTCTTTTAAAATCATCTCTAATGTCCATCTCACAAATCCTTTTGAATTTTCCTATGTGGTTGTTTAAAGGGGGATTAAAATAACTTGGCCTTTTCAACCCATGATTCTGCTCTTCCAAACTTTCACCCCCAAACCATACTTTTTAATTCATTTTGTGGCTGAAATGTTTCAAATCTATAAGTATGTCTGATAATGTACCACGCCTGCAAGGTACATAAGTAAACCCCTTAGAAAGCAGGTCAGATGTGCAACACAGAATTCTTTGAGTAATTATACACTTTATAATCACCCGTTTTATTCAAAACAATACTAAGATAATTAACCCCCCTTACATTGTTCCCCTTTTGCATTGCATCAAACAGAATGTCAAAGTCTATTTGTTCATCTTTGTTGCAGTTATTAAATGTCCCAAAACAATGTTCAAACAAATTAAAATATTTGCTGTTTTGGTTAACATTGTCTGTATTGGCATTAGGCTTGCATTGAATATGTAAACTTACATCAGTCAGCGATCCCATAGAAGTGTCCGTTAATACTTCGATCAGTGTTTCCACTGGTAATGTCATTTTTTTTGGCTTTGCTCCCTGCTCGATGTAACTCCGGTCATCGTTCCCCCCTTGAAACATGGCTTGCTCCTTGTTTTTTAGACTTTTGGATCACCTCAGGCCATCCTTTGAGGGGAAACCTGCTTGCATGGGCTGATGAATGCTCTGACGAGATGTCACTTCCTCGTTTTGATGAAACAGATGATTGGCAGAACCCTCCCGGTTACCACAACAACCAGCAGAGATGGGATACACCTTCCCTTCAGAGTATTTGGTGGTATCTCTTTTTAATTTGTTAATTTTACGGTGGAATATGTTATGACAGCTGTTATCAATACCAGCTAACATATTCCTAAAGTTAGTTTGATAGTGTTCAAAAAGTAAATCACGTTTGATAAGCTCGTTTTGCTTATCCAACTCTCTGGCCAACTGCTCAACAGACCTACTGTTATATTTAATCATTATCTTCATTAAAGCTATTCCTATATGACTTTAATCGACAAACATAATGAGAGGGGTAACGGCATTTTTGGCAGCTTGGCTTACCCCCTCACTCAACCTACTCAACCCACTCAGTTGGTTCAGTCTCAGCATGTGCCTCAATCTAGTCCAACAAGGGTCAATGTACAGAATGATGTTAACAGTAATTCTGCAGGTATTAGAGGGCCATGGTCAGTAATGCTGACCAATGGAAACTCAATACATTTGATTTTCGCATTGAATCAGGTTATATACTCAGCCAACAGAATGTGCCCAACCAGTCCTTAATGGACAGAATTAAGACATTTGAAAAAACGTTCGGACTTAAAAAACTTCAAATAGAAAATGGTTATCTTGAATGTAATGTCAAGTTGGGGCAGGTACCATGAGGGCTACAGTGCTGGAAGTACCCTAACAGTATTGAGAGCAATTCTGATATGTGAGAGGAGGTGCACCAGCTATTTGATCATACAGGAATGGAGTTAATGAAGATAATGATCAAATATAACAGCCGGTCTGTTGAGCAGTTAGCCAGAGATCTGGATAAGCAAAACGAGCTTATCAAAAGTGATTTACTTTTTGAACACTATCAAACTAACTTTCAGAATATGTTACTTGGTATTGATAACAGCTGTCATAACATATTCCAGTGTAAAATTAACAAATTAAAAAGAGATACCACCGAATACGCTGAAGGGAAGGTGTATCCTCTCTCTGCTGGTTATCGTAGTAACCAGGAGGGTTTAGCCAATCAGCTGTTTCATCAAAACGAGGAAGTGACATCTTGTCAGAGCATTCATCAGCCCCCACAACCATGTTTCCCCTCAGAGGATGGCCTGAGATGATTCAAAAGGCTAAAACAACAAAGAGCAAGCCATGTTTCAAGGGGGGAATGATGACAGGAGATACATCGAGCAGGGAACAAAGCCAAAAAAATGACATTACCAGTGGAAACACCAATCGAAGTATTAACAGACATGTCTATGAGTTCACTGACTGATGTAAGTTTACATATTCAATGTGAGCCTAATGCCAATACAGACAATGTTAGCCAAAACAGTAAATATTTTAATTTGTTTGAACATTGTTTTGGGACATTTAATAACTGTAACGAAGGTGAAAAAATAGACTTTGACATTCTGTTTGATGCAATGCAAAAAGGGAACAATGTAAGGGGGGTTAATTATCCTAGTATTGTTCTGAATAAAACAGGTGATTATAAAGTGTATAATTACTCAAAAAATTCTATAAGTGTTGTTCATGCCGACCTGCTTTCTAAGGGGTTCACTTATGTGCCTTGCAAGCATAGTACATTATCGGACATACTTATAGATTTGAAACTTTTCACCCGAAAAATGAATTTAAAAGTATAATTTGGCGGTGAAAATTTGGAAGAGCAGAATCATGGGTTGAAAATGCCAAGTTATTTTAATCCCCCATTAAACAACCACATAGGAACATTCGAAAGGATTTGTGAGATAGACATTAGAGACAATTTTAAAAGGCAGTCTAGCAATCCATGTAACAAATTGTCTCCTAAAGAGAGAAAATTATCACTAGCGATAGCCTCTGATAAAAGTATTCGCATAATGAAACTTGATAAAGGTAGTGAGGCTATTATAATGGATAAACACCGTTATATTGACAATATGACAACTATTTTAATGGATGAAACATATAGTGAAATTAGTATTAATGAAATCCATATAGCCTACCAAAGATTGGATTTAATGTTGGATGACATGCTATACCAAGGGCAGATTAATGAAAATTAATGGAAATATTTTAAAAATTAGTTTTCCATGGTCTCCAATATTTTTGGAATTCCCAAAATTCACAAGGGCCTGGCAAATTTACAGTTCAGGCCCATTGTGGATGGGAAGAGGGCCAAGACTTGTTTCATGGGCAGATATTTAGACTATCATCTCCAGAAGGAGTTGAAGGTTTTTTCATACATTACTAAAGATTTATGGTAGGTTTTGGACAAAATAAAAGGTGTTAATATTAGTGACAATACATATATGGTTACAATAGACATGTGTGACCTGCTAACAGTGATACCACACCATTTAGGGTTGGAATAGCTTGAGACTCAGCTAAACAAAACTTAATTGGGACCTGGGGGACCTGGGGACCCAAGTTGATAGCAATCTCTCCTTTGAAAACCAAATTGCCAAAGTGGTTAGAAAGACCGTCTACATAGCCCACCTCATCACGAAGGGTTTCACATCTAGATCAAGAGAAGTAATCGTGCCCCTTTATTCATCCCTCATAAGGCCCATCATAGAATACAATGCCCCTTTTGGGATGTACCTTACCCGACACCTGCAGCAATTAGAAAGACCCCAAAAGTATCTCACCAAGAGGATCAAGGGTCTCAAACAGATGCCATATGCTGCTCAGTTAAAAAAACTCCAGCTCTACTCAGTTGCATACCGCCTACTTCGAGGCGATCTATGCCTGACATACAAAGCTATGTCAAATCCAGAATTAATGGACATGCTCCACCTCAGTAAATCTAAATCCCTTAGAGCCACATGCTCGAGGGACTTGAATCTCAGCACAGAAATAAATAGAACTTGCTAGAGGGACAGGTTCATAACCCAGAGGCTCCCTTCACTCTGGAATAGAATTCCAGTTCATGTGAGGCAGAGCACCTCACTGAATCTCTTCAAGAAGAATCTCGATAGGTGGATGGTGGATCGTAGGTTTGTCCCAGGGATTACTCCTGTGTCACTATTAGACAGAGGCACAGTAAACTAAACCTTAAAAAGGGCACAGTATACTCAAATCAAGGGGTGGCGTAAGCCATACAGAATCGGGCTAGGCTTATAATTGTCTCAGGGCAGATAGCCTAGTATGAACCTATGAACTTATGAACCTATGAAACTAATTATTTGATCAGGATCAGGTTAACGTTTTTTTAACCTTAATTCAGTCAGTGTTAAAATACATTTTTTTATATTTTGAAGGACAATACTACAAACAGTTGACGGGTGTGGCTATGGGGGCCGCTTGTGCACCCATCTATGCCAATTAAGTCATGTCTTATTGGTAACGAGCATATATTACCTGGCGAATACCAGCCCTGTATTAAATTATACCAGATTCCTGGATGATATTTTTATAATTTGGGAAGGAGAGGAAAGAAGTCTAAAGAGGTTCCTCGAGTATATTAATCAGACAGTGGAATTTCTTAAGTTCATCTACGAATACATTCAGGAGGAAATATCCTATTTAGATGATCGATTAAAAATAGATAAAGGAAATAATATATTGAAGTCAGGGATATACTGGAAACCCACCTTCTCCAATTCCTATGGTGAATTCCATAGCTGGCACCCATACCATCAAAACCATTCCATTGTAAGGGCTACCAGAATGATAAGTTGTGACCAAGACTTCTTGGCAGAAATAGATTTTATGACAGGGCTGTTTATAAAAAGAGGCTATCCCGAACCCCTTTGTAAAATTTTGGGGGGGGGTTAAAAGAAAGAGTGATGAAGGTGTTTATAAACTCATACTTATAGGGACTATGATGTTGGCTACATTAGCTAATGTGAACATGCACAGAGATCAAAACCCTGAAGTTAAAGGGAGAGGAGGGTTGATGTTTATTACTCCATTTAACCAGGATGTTGAATGGGTCACACATACTATTAATAAGAACTGGAGGCTGTTGTACTATGACAGGCATCTTGTGGACAAGCTGGGGAGTGGTCCCAGGTTTGCCTTCAGAAGGGACAGATCTTTTAAGTTAATATTAGAGATGGGCAGCCACAGTGATGTTAATAGCTCTAATAGAATTTTTGGAATTTTAAGTGTGGGGTGTGCACTATATGTAGAAACATCTTGGAGACTGGTAGTCAGGTATATATTAAGGGGACCAGCATTTATTTCCAAGGACATTTCAGCTGTGTTAGTAAGAATGTGGTGTACATGGCTAAATGTGAATATTGCCTGGCTTTCTATATTGGAAAGACCAGTTGGCGATTTAAAGATAGGATCAACAAGCATTTGTTAGACATTAAAAACAGGAAAGCTACTAATGCATTGGCCTGGCATCTTTTTAATAGCCCAGAGCATATATTTAAATTTTTAGTTTTGCAACAATTGAATAAGGATGCTCACAGTAGGGTTTTAGACTTACATCTTGATATTTGTGAATTAAGGTGGCAGCTGCATTTAGATGCCACCAATTATCCGGGCATCAGTGACAATGTAGGCATTTCAGCTGTGTTAAAATTAAAGTACATTTTAGGGTAGTTTTTAATGTTTTAATTTATATCTAGTAATTTTTTTAATGTTTAATGTTTTATGCTTTAGAATATTTAATTGATTAATTAACTAATTAATTTGTGACGTCATTAGGATGTGTGGATATTTAAGGGTTGAGGTTTTAGTAAAGGTTGTTCTGAAGAAGTCCAAGAGTCTTTGGATGAAAGCGCTTAACCTGTGTGAACAATAAACTTTTTGGAATTCTACAGTCGTGGTAAGTGGTGTGTCTTCTGTTTGCTAGGCTTCCTATTCATGTTAAACAAAGACCCTTGTTGGCCCTATTTAAGCATAATTTGGACGAGTGGATGGATGACCAGAAATTCACCCTGGGGGTTCTACCTGTGTCTCTCTTGGACAGCGGAGATAGTGCTGATTTTAGTGTCTGCTTGAACCAGACACCCTTGGGAACATGGGTTGAACTTGGCTAGGCTTGTATGGGCCCTGGGCCTGTTAGCCTAGTAACCTTCTGTGATCCTATAACCTTAAGACATCATATCTTGGAAAGCTCATCACAGCCTTTGTTAATCCTGACAGAATCTGAATGATTCAAAAGGCTTCTTTGTTTGCATATATTTCTGGTAGCCAAATCAAACATGGTTTGTAATTATTTTTTTAACTATGTAAGTGCACTGGTCCTCCTTGGACCCCTTGCAGCCATGACACATGCCAGGAGGGCAAATAAAAAATATGCATGGCCCATTTCGTGTTGCAATCAAACAGTATGTTTTTGGTAGGGGAGATGCTATGTTAGCTGAAGAAAACCCATGCAGACACTGGTAGGCTTGCAAAAGTCCAAGCAGATACTAATCAGAGGTTATGGTAGAGTATCATACCTTGGAGTTGTGAAGTAGAAGGCTTAATATAAACCAGCATGATATTTAATGGAGATCTGCTACATTTTTACTTGGATGGTATTTGTCTTGTAAATATTTTTTTTTAAATTTTAATGCAAAAGAAGGGAGTTCAACAAAAAAGGAAGAAAAGAAATGAAAACTGGTTCATAACTATGACACTGGTCATCATCATCATCATCACAGCGGATCATCTGTTTCCATTTCTTTCTGTCCTCTGCATCATGTTCTTTCACACCAACTGCCTGCATGTCCTCTCTCACCACATCCATAAACCTCATCTTAGGCCTTCCTCTTTTCCTCTTACCTGGCAGCTCCATCCTTAGCATCCTTTTCCCAATATACCCAGCATCCCTCCTCAGCACATGTCCAAACCAACGCAATCTCGCCTCTCTTGCTTTGTTTCCAAACTGTCCAACCTGAGCTGACCCTCTAATATACTGATTCCTAATCCTGTCCATCCTAGTCACACCCAGTGCAAATCTTAACATCTTTAACTCTGCCACATCCAACTCTGACTCCTGCCTTTTCGACAATGCTACCATCTCCAACCCATATAACATAGCTGGTCACATTACCCTCTTGTAGGCCTTCCCTTTCACTCTTATTGGTACCCATCTGTCACAAATCACTCCTGACACTTTTCTCCACCCATTCCACCCTGCCTGTACTCTCTTCTTCACCTCTCTTCCACACTCACCATTACCCTGAACTGTTGATCCCAAGTACTTAAACTCATCCACCTTTACCAACTCTACTCCCTGCATCCTCACCATTCCTCTACCCTCCCTCTCATTTACACATATATATTCTGTTTTAGCCCTGCTGACCTTCATTCCTCTCCTCTCTAAAGCATATCTCCACCTCTCCAGGGTCTCCTCAACCTGGTCCCTACTCTCACTACATATCACAATGTCATCTGCAAACATCATAGTCCATGGGGCCTCCTGTCTAATCTCATCTGTCAACCTGTCCATCACCACTGCAAATAAGAAAGGGCTCAGAGCTGATCCTTGATATAAACCCACCTCCACCTTAAACGTATCTGTCACTCCCACCGCAGTCCTCACCAATGTCACACTACCCTTGTACATATCCTGTACCACTCTTACATACTTCTCTGCCACTCCCGACTTCCTCATACAATACCACAACTCCTGTCTAGGCACCTTGTCATATGCTTTCTCTAAGTCCACAAAGACACGATGCAACTCCTTCTGACCTTCTCTGTATTTCTCCAACAACACTCTCAGAGCAAATATTGCATCTGTAGTGCTCTTTCCTGGCATGAAACCATACTGCTGATCACTAATCATCACCTCCCTTCTTAACCTAGCTTCCACTACTCTTTCCCATAACTTCAAGCTGTGACTGATCAATTTTATCCCTCTGTAGTTACTGCAGCTCTGCACATCACCCTTATTCTTAAAGATAGGTACGAAAACACTTTTTCTCCACTTCTCAGGCATCCTCTGACTTTCCAAAATTTCATTAAACAATCTGGTTAAAAATTCCACTGCCATTTCTCCTAAGCACCTCCATGCTTCCACTGGTATGTCATCTGGGCCAACAGCCTTTCCATTCTTCATCCTCTTCATAGCTGTCCTTACTTCCTCCTTGATAATCTGCTTCCCTTCCTGATTCGCTATCCCCACATCATCCAACCTTCTCTCTGTCTCATGTCTCATTCTCTTCATTCATCAGCCCTTCAAAGTACTCTTTCCATCTACTCAACACACTCTCCTCACTTGTGAGTACGTTTCCCTCACTGTCCTTTATCACCCTTACCTGCTGCACATCTTTCCCAGCTCTGTCCCTCTGTCTAGCCAATCGGTACAGGTCCTTTTCTCCCTCTTTAGTGTCCAATCTCTCATACAACTCTCTATATGCCTTATCCTTAGCCTTCGCCAACTCTCTCTTTGTCATGCGCCTCATCTCATTATACTCATGTCTACTTTCTTCATCTCTTTGACAATCCCACTTCTTCGTCACCAGCCTCTTCCTCAATATACTCTCCTGTACTTCCTCATTCCACCAGCATGTCTCCTTGTCCTCCTTCCTCTGTCCAGATGTCACACCAAGCACCCTCCTAGCAGTCTCCCTTACTAGCTCTGCTGTAGTTACCCAGCTATTTGGTAACTCTTCATTGCCTCCCAGTGCCTGTCTTAACTCTTCCCTGAACTCCACCTCACAATCACCCTTTTTTAACTTCCACCATTTAATCCTTGGCACTGCTTTCACACTCCTCCTCCACTTCTTGATCACCAACATCATCCTGCAGACCACCATTCTATGCTGCTTAACTACACTTTCCTCAGTCACCACTTTACAGTCTCCAATCTCCTTCAGACAGGCCCTCCTACATAAGATATAATCCACCTGCGTGCATCTTCCTCCACTCTTGTATGTCACCCTATGCTCCTCGCTCTTCTTAAAATACGTATTTACCACAGCCATGTCCATCCTTTTCGCAAAATCCACAATCATCTGATCTTCTGCATTCCTCTCCTTAACACCATACCTACCCATCACTTCCTCATCCCCTCTGTTCACTTCACCAACATGCCCATTGAAGTCCGCTCCAATCACTAGTCTCTCACCCTTGGGTACACTCACCACCACTTCATCCAACTCAATCCAAAATTTTTCTTTCTCATCCATTGCACACCCAACTTGTGGAGCATACGCACTAACAACATTCATCATTACACCATCAAGTTCAAGCTTCATAAACATCACTCTATCAGCCACTCTCTTCACCTCCAAAACACTCTTGGCATACTGTTCCGTTAGGATAACCCCTACCCCATTTCTTCTGCCATCCACACCATGATAGAACAATTTGAATCTGCCTCCTATACACTTGGCCTTACTTCCCTTCCATCTGGTCTCTTGCATGCACAATATATCAACCTTCCTTCTCTCCATCATATCAGCTAGCTCTCTCCCTATGCCAGTCATACTGCCAACATTCAAAGTTCCCACCCTCAGTACTACACTCCTAACCTTCCTCCTCTCTTCCTGCCTTCAGGCATGCCTTCCCCCTCTTCTTCTTCTTTGGCCAACAATAGCCCAATTTCCACCAGCACCCTGTTGGCTAACAGTACTGGTGGCAGTCGTTGTTAACCTGGGCCTCAACCGATCCGGTATGTAATTATGAAAAGTTCTCCGCATCAGTAATTTTTGGCAGAGATTTTACACCGGATGCCCTTCCTGACGCAACCCTCCCCATTTATCCAGGCTTGGGACCAGCACAAAGAAATGCACTGGCTTGTGCATCCCCAGTGGCTGGGTTATAACTATGACACTGGTATGCCATATAATATGAATGAGGAACTCGATATGACAATTTTTGTTAGGTAATGTTCATGTTGAGTATGCAATCAACTTTTTCATTGCCTTTTAATGATTTTGCTACATATTGTCTTCATTTTGAATGCAACAGTATACCTGCAAATCTGTGGAGTCAAGGTAGATTGTTTTTAATTTAATAAGTCTTTATATTTTTCTATCTGTTTGTAGTATTTCCATTATACTCCTGAAATCTTAATGACCCCTACAGCACACAGAAAGGAGATAATTCCTACTGAAAATCTCAGATCCTTATCCATGATCCTAAAAATAGTGAAATTGTAAGTGTGAATATGGAGACCGTCTCCGAAGTCTGCAGCTATGCTCAGAGCATATCTCTTACTCCAGCATGCAGTGATTCTGGAGTTACTGTGTATAAGTAGAAGGGGTGGGGGAGCCAGCCTGTCATGTTGGAAGTGCATGCTAAAGCACTCAGTAAACCTCCCATGATGCCTCTAAGAGTTTGACTAGGATAGTCATAACAATCTCCCTAGATGCCAGATAGTGCCTGTGCATGTTTATATTAATAATTTAAAAACTGGGTGTATACAAGCTATTTAAAAATTAAAGCTTATGTGATTGGCCTGGGCCCCATGATACAGAGGGATAATGACCCATGTTCAGTTAGCAGCACAGAAGCAGGAGGGATGGGCAGGGAAGGATTGGAGTGAGTGACCAATGCTGGCTCACCCATCTTGGTGGTAGGGAGGCAGTATCTGCAGTAGCAGATTGTAGATCCTGGGAAGCTCTACACTGCAACTGGTGTGACATTCGGTCGGGAGGTTGCTCATGTGTAGAAGCATGCAAGGCAGCTGTAGCAGAGTTTGGTAGTCTGCTGGATGCTCCCGGTCAGTAGTATAACACTGGTCAATATCCCTGATATCCTCACTGGCTGCAGATGTGGGCCCAGTAGAGCCTGAAGGAGGCATTGATGAGTCTGCTAGACTGAATGGACAAAGGGCAGAGTTGATTGCAGCTAATGCTCAGCTGTGGGGAGCAAAAAGAAAAAAAAAGCTTGCACGATTGGCAACACCACTGCATAAATCCTTAATCTCTGGTGCACCTAAGGAGACATTAAATGCTGTTCATGTACTATTTATTTATATTGTCATAATTTTCAAATTTCTTCAGATATCTCAACAATCAAGGGACAAAACTAAAACTGCTTAACTTCATGTGAACAAACATGAAGGAACAAAATGCTACTGACAGTATGTGAGTGTAGCTTGAGTGGATACTGGGATATTGTAAGTTGTTTATATAACATTACAAAATTTACTGCTAGTTGATAAAATCCACTTTCAGACCTAGAATTTAGTGAATGCAACTAGTGTATATATTAGTTTGTGTTGGATAGTTTGACATTCACACTTCTTTAGTAACACTTATTGGTTTACAGAAATGGACAGCTGCTTAAACTGTGAGGATATAACTTGACTCTGTTCAAAGCCTCATGATACAATTAGAATTAACAGTACAAAGTTCTCCATTGGAGGGAAGGAATGACTTAATGACTTTGCAGTGAATTTTGAGATTAGCTGTATTTCTTTGACAATCACATTTTTCTATTCAGTCATGGAACTCACAATTACAGATCTTATGCTTTTGACAAAGAGTCATAGGAATACACCATTGAACAAAAACATAAGAGGATAGCTGGTACACCTGCAAACCATAGGCAGGACACCAATGTTATAGATATAATTTTTGCATTTTTAGGCAGAAATGCTGCCATGTTGTGCCCCAGTACTAGTACCTGCACCCTGAGTGTAGTAATATGATGCATGTAGGGAGCAGAACATTGCAATTACTTTATAACACATCCGTTTGTGTAATGGCTTTTACATGAGCCATACTAATCTATGAACCTATGAACCTATGATGTCTGCCTGCATGGTTAGCATCACTTTACATCTGTATTTTATTACCATACGTGTTCCTTGGGATGGCAAACACTGTCCTGCTCTTTGAATCACATTCCTGGTAGCATTCATGTTTTGTTGCTCATTTGCATTTGTTTTGTACACCAACTTTGCTAGTGGTATACAACATATATGTTGTTGTGTAGATTTGTTGCACCTTCTATGAATTGCACAGCTGATCTTTTTTTGCATTTCCTAGCACAGTAGGTCTGTATGCTGCACTGAAATGTCTTTGAATCCATCCCAGTAATCCAGTGAATGTTGTACAAATAGGAAGAATCTCTGATTGCTCATTTTCATTGTTTTTGTTTATTTATCCTGTAGAGCTGAAACTAATTGCTCATAAAGTTGACAATAATTAATTAGAGCATATCTAAAACAACCCAAATACAGTTTTCTAGCACTGGTGACAGCAATCCAGTTTTCAACCTCCCTACCACCTTATGTAAAAACATTTTAACAAGTGGCCTGTAATGAACTGCATTTTTTACATTGTGAGATTTTCAGAAATCATGACCTTAATGTTAATAAGAATGAAAAACTTATTTTAAGAACATAATTGAATAATACTGAGATTGTGGTTAACCAGGCTGATAAGGGAGAGGCAGTGGAGTTCAATAGCAAGAGCTATGAATCTCAAGTACTTAATGAATGGCAAAGTGGTTCCCCTTCACAAGATCGAGTTACTGAAAGCTCAAAATTCATAAGCTCGAGTCCAGAATCTTGAGTTTCAGTAATTCAAAATTGTGAAGGGGAGAGAACAAAAATAAAAAAGGAAGTTTACTTACATCTATGCAGGTGGCCGAGTCCCCCTTTACTCTCCCTGCTTAAATATACCAGCTCCGTGACCGCACTATAGCAGAGGAATGGAAATTCTCCCATTGTGCCCTTCTGTATACAGCACAGAATGGGAGTTTTCCCTCATCCCCATTGTAGTGCAATCTTGGAGTTGGTATATTTAAGTAGGGAGGGGTGTGGGGGATGCAGGGGTCTTGCCCCCCTGAAAAAACATTGTAAAGACATTTTTGAATGTCTTTTACATCTGCTTTAGAATTTTGAGTTGCTGAAAACCCGAGATTCTGGACTCGAGCTTATGAATTTCGAGCTTTCAGCAATTTGAGATTCTAAAGGGGAACCGGCAAAGCATATTATTACAATGTAACTGTTGAGCCTGCATTAATTTTTAAGAGACAAATTGATTCTGTCCCAAATCAAGCAGTTACACAGGGACTTATTCCTCATACTCTGCACATCAGGAAAGAGGGAAATGTGTGCTTCCTAACTAGAAGGGATAGTGACACTATCATCCCAGTTCTAACACAGCATGTGTTACTTGGAAGAGAAATCTTGTCAGATGAATGGGCTGTCCAATCTGCCACATATTTTGACTTTGTAAACTACTTCTTGAACTAAATGTTGTATATTTTTTTGCATCTGTAAATATGTATATATATTGTTTTATAGCATATTTGGTATCTGTAAATATGTTTTGTTCATTTCCTATTTGATCCTATTCACCTGGGCTGTGTCTGCAAATGGTCCCTTGAGATCAGTGCACTAGCACAGTAAACAGATATAAATAAATATACCTGGATATGAATTAACAATCCCAAAGCCAGCAATTCAGAAATGTTACATTTTTCTAAAAGAACACAGATCAGTAACATCACCCCTGGGATATCCAATAGTAGCAGGACATGGCTTCTTGACAAAGCTGGTATCAGAATTTCCTGACTATTGTTTAACATCTCTTTGGTTACTTCTAGAATTAAAGATACTACAGAGTTTCTTCAATTAAAGGCAGACATACAGATTTCTAATCTAGCTATTTGTGTACAGTGGATATACAGTCCTTACAAACCAGAACACCACATGAAGGTGGTGTTAGCACAGTAAAATACCACCTAAGCAAGGTAATATTTAATATTTTTAGTTCAATTGCTGCCCGTAGTCCTAAAGATGAAGATGTTCAGTTAAGGATGTGTTACATACAATAACAAGACACAGCAATGGAAACAGGATTTCCTCCTCACGTGCTGTTTTATTCATGGAGCATTTAGAATACGTTTTCTAAAATAGGCCTGCCTCCAACTCCTATTTACATAACAAAAAATGTGAAGACATTAGCTACAGAATTGTTGGCTTGTATGGAAGGGCAGCAGTACCTAGGAACTTCAACAATTCCTGCAATAGTTGATCTTTAACATTTGTAACATTAAATTGAACACTGAATATGTTGCATGTTTGATCTACTAAGTGAATTTTTTTGGATATAATGGAACTGGACCTCATTGTCAAACCTCTTTAAATTAGAAATGATTTACTAGGAATTCTGGTTTGGAAGCTACAAGCTGCCATCTCCATAATGCAGTGTAAAACATTTACAAGTCACACGTTTTTGAGTTTAAACACAAATATAGTGACACTACTGAATTTGTGCAACAAGGACAAGTTGTAAAATCTCATTTACTTGTAAATGGATACAAGAAACAGAACATCAGTAAAGGATGGTATGATAATCTACACACAACAGAAGAACGTTTTATTAGAGAATAAAATTGACTCCATCATTCCTTAAAAAAATCCACTGATTTATATCTGGTTACTGCATTTACATCATATACTTTCAAGATCAGAAATGTGATTAACAAATATCGGTGTCTAATGATACTTTTTTTGTATGATATAATTTTTAATTAGTTTCAGTTTTAGAAAAGGTACAACTATTAGGCGAATGTTGGGGACGGGCTATAAACATCTGTAAGCAGCATTAGTGAAACAGATGTGGGCAGTAAACCTAAATGATGCTTCCCATGTAGAAACTGTATATAATGTAAGCAAATTTGCAAAACAAAGCAATTTACATCAATTAATACCTGAAAACCTTGGCGATTTATAAGATTATCAATTATTAGACTGAATAAGTGACATTCATGGCATTATGTACTGCAGTGCTTAATACGTGTTTAGAACCTAACATTGCATCACTGCACATTTAAGTGATATATAAAATATAAAAGACAATTGCCACAGAACCTGGACGTAAATACAAAAGGTGGGGGCATATCCATATTCATCAAGGATACCCACACCTCCAGGTTAGTGGCACAGCACGATGCTACAGCGATCATCCACGTGCAACTAGCAACGGGCAAAACTGCAATTCAAATTGTAGCTTGCTACAGATCACCCACTATGTCCCACGACCCCCATTCTGTGTTTCTGGAAACAATGGGAATCATAAAGGTCCTACCAAACACCCTAATATTGGGTAATTTCAATTGCCCAAACATTAACTGGGAGAACTACTCAAGTACTAACTCCCTTGCCCAACATTTCCTAGAATTTATAAACTGAAACACCCTGGATCAACTGGTCAACACTCACACCAGAGATGAAAAAATATTGGACCTGGTCATCACCAACATGGGTGACCGGTGTTCCACACTGGTGGTCAACCCCTCGCTGGTTAGAGCTGACCATAAACAAATCACTTTGGATATCCACATTCTGCCCCCACCCCCAGACAAGAAAACCACCATGAAAAACTTTTCAAAAGCAAACTTCACGTTACTTAAGACCGAAGTGGAAAGTTTCAAAGCTCCTATGCTAAAGGATAATGCTGTCCAAGCTGCAAAATCCTTTACTAATGTATTCTATGGGCATCGACAAGAATGCATGGATCATGCTATCCCAAGCAAAACCAAGACTCACTCCTCCAAAAAAAGGAAACCAGTCTGGTGGACCCCTGCCATAAACAAGCTATACAATAGAAGGAGGAAACTAGTACAGAAAAGAGTAAAATCCCAAGAAGGGAAGACATCCCTAATCAGTATCAGCAAGAAACTACAATCCCTCATAAAATCATCCAAGGTGAGCTTCGACAGAAAAATTGTCAAGGACTCCAAAGATAACCACAAGGCATTCTTTAGTTATGTCAAAAACCTAAGTGGCAATGCTCAGATTTGCTCAGAGTTAGTGCAGAATGGCACAAAATGCACTGAAACGATCAATATCGCCAACATCCTGGCAGACAGGTTCAGTGCAAACTTCAGCCCCCTCTCACCCCCAAAAAGGCCCATAACCATACCAGAAGACTGTAGAGCACATGAAATCGCAGACACTCAGGTTAAAACAGCCCTCTCCAAAGCCAAAAACACAGCATCAATGGGACTGGACGGTGTCCCAGGATGCGTCCTACACGAGCTCAAAGATGAACTAACCCCTCACCTAAACACACTGTTCAAACTCAGCCTCTCCACAGGCTACATACCAATAGAGTGGTGCACAGCAACAGTTATTCCACTCCACAAAGGTGGGGCCACAACAGACCCCAGGAACTATCACCCTATAAGCCTGACTAGCTTGGTCTGAAAGACTATGGAGCGCATCATCATGGAACTCATTAACATAGATATTGGGAACCTCCAAACACTGGACCCTACTCAGTTCGGCTTTGTTAAGGTCAGATCATGCCTCCTAAACCTAGTGGACTTCTTTGAGACAGTTACCAAGGCTATAGACGAGGAAAAGGTGGTGCACACAACCTACCTAGACCTCGCAAAGGCCATCAACATCATTCCTCATTCTGGTATTATAGACAAGCTCACCAGCCTGAACATAAACCCCTACATCACAAGATGGGTTACCAACTGGCTCACAGAACCCACATGGTGAGAGTTGCAGGAGATAGGTTCGACTCTAAACTGGTTACAAGTGGCAATCCCCAGGGCTCAGTCCTAGGACCCCTCCTGTTCGGCAGATACTTCTCAGATGTACAGGCAAGCATAGGAGGACTATGGCTGACCAAGTTCGCAGACGACTGAAAACTAGGGGCTATAATTGACTCTCCGGCTGATACAGACATCCTCCAAAAGGGTCTCACTGAGATGGATACCTGGTGTCAAAATCATGGCCTTGAGTTAAATGCCAAAAAGTGCATAATCATCCCCTTTGGAAAAAACAAAGTACCCACAAACTACCACACAGGTGGTAGTCCCCTAAATAAGGAAGACATAATAAGGGATCTGGGGACCCAAGTAGATAGTAATCTCTCCTTTGATAATCACATTGCTAAAGTGGTTAGAAAATCCTTCTATGTGGCCCACCTAATAACAAAAGGGTTCGCATCCAGATCAAAAGAGGTCATTGTGCACCTCTACTCATCACTCATCAGACCCATCATAGAGTACAACTCCCCATTTGGGATGTACCTTACAAGACACCTGCAACAGCTGGAAAGACCACAGAAGTACCTCACCAAGAGGATCACTGGCCTCAAACAGATGCCCTATGCAGCTTGACTGAAGAAACTCCAGCTGTACTCAGTTGCATACTGCCTACTCAGAGGTGATCTTTGCCTGACATACAAGGCCATGTCCAACCCAGAATTGATGGACATGCTCCACCTGAAGAAAACCTTATCCCCTCGAGCCACATGCTCTAGGGATCTAAACCTTACCACAACAATAATTAGGACGTGCTGGAGGGATAGATTCCTGTTCCAGAGACTTCTCTTGCTTTGGAACAAGATTCCAGTCTACATTAGGCAGAGCTAATCGCTAACACTCTTCAAGAGAAACCTTGACGAGTGGATGGGAAACAGAAAGTTTACCCCGGGGATCACTTCAATGGCTCTGCTAGACAGAGGCACAGGGAACTAATCTAAGGGGGTGGTGAAAGCCAGCACATTCTAGCTAGACTTATAAATGCCTTCAGGCAGATTGCCTAGTACCTATCTATGAACCTATAAACCTATTATATGTCCCTTATATAATGCAATACACAAACAGCTATATTTGCCTTTTTAGGTCTTTTACTACTAATACTAATGAATCACAATGGAATAAACAGTTATATATTGGAACAAAATATTTTGGATTGATATTTGGAACATTACAAAGACATGGACATAATAATTTAAATAATATTGGACAACAGCAAACTCGGTGTTAATATTAATCATGCCGTATTTGATTTTGTTTTCAGAATATGATCAGTAACATTATGTATGTAATGTTCTCTCATGGAGTCACTATGATGTTATTACTAATATAACCACTGGAAAGAGCTAGTTGTTAACTTAAAATGTTTCCCTAGCTCAGAAATGTTCTTAAATATCATTACTACATGAATCATTGCAAAGCCTGTTGAACTAATTGTCTTCATTAGTAATGAAAAGTATTCAAGGTTTTTATGTCTGTTAAGAAACAGTCAGTTCTGTTTTTATATTTATTGACTCATGTCACATGATAATGACAACATACAAAAGGCATAGAACTATAAAATGGCAAGAAGATGGCATTGAAGAGGCAAAAAGACAAAACCAGTTTGGAGCTTTGTTTTGCATGGCATAATAAGCAAGCATTTTTTATGAAGTGGTGTTATGGATTCTCCTTTTGTTGGATGGCATAATTGGTCTCTCAGCACCCTTGAACATTGTGCATAATTTTTGAGTAAGTTTATATTCCTGGATGGTGGTAGCTATTCATGGGGTTGCTTTAGGAGTCAGTTATGAACTCCCCCCTCCAACTTAGTAATGATTGTAAAACCTAACTCTAACCCTGCCCCTTCCCCCAACCCTAACCCTATACCTTATCTTAAAAAAAAAAAACAAAAAAAACCCTGCCCTTAACAGTGCCACTATTCAGATGAATTTGAGACTAGTATTATAGGGTGGGGGCATTAGTGAGAGGATTTGAAAAGGAAATAGTTTTTCTGTCTCAATCTTTTGTAGATTTGATATTTAGGGCATTAGAAACTACAGTGGATACAAAAAGTGTACACACCCCTGTAAAAATACCAGGTTTTTGTGATATAAAAAAATGAGACCACAATAAATAATTTCAAAACTTTTCCCACATTTAATGTGACCTATAACCTGTAAAATTAAATTGAAAAAAAAAAAAAAACCGTTAGGGGAAAAAATATAAAAAATAAAAAAATGTACAATAGGCTGGTTGCGTAAGTGTGCATACCCTTAAACTAATACTTTGTTGAAGCACCTTTTGATTTAATTACAGCATTCAGTTTTCTTGAGTAGGAGTCTATCAGCATGGCACATCTTGACTTGGCAATATTTGCCCACTCTTCCTTGCAAAAGTGCTCCAAATCTGTCAGATTGTGAGGGCATCTCTTGTGCACAGCCCTCTTTAGGTCACCTACACAGATTTTCTATTGGATTTATGTCTGGGCTCTGGATGGGCCTGTCCAAAACTTTAATTTTCTTCTGGTGAAGTCATTCTTTTATTGATTTGGGTGTATCCTTGGTGTTATTGTCATGTTGAAAGGTGAAATTCCTCTTCATCTTCAGCTTTCTAGCAGATGCCTGAAGGTTTTTGGGCCAAAAGTGACTGGTATTTGAAACTGTTCATAATTATCTCCACCTTGACTAAAGCCCCAGTTCCAGCTGAAGAAAAGCAACCCCAAAGCATGATACTGCCACCACCATATTTCACCATGGGGATGGTGTTCTTTTGGTGATGTAAAGTGTTGTTTTTGCACCACACATACCTTTTGGAATTGTGGCCAAAAAGTTCAACCTTGATCTCATCAGACCATAACACGTTTTTCCACATGCTTTTGAAAGACTTGATATATTGTTTTACAAATTTTAGCTGGGCCTGGATGTTTTTCTGTGTAAAAAAGGCTTCCATCTTGCAACCCTATCCCATAGTCCAGACATATGGAGGATACGGGAGATTATTGTCACATGTAGTACACAACCAGTACTTGCCAGAAATTCCTGCAGCTCCTTCAGTGTTGCTGTAGGTCACTTGGCAGCCTCCCTGACCAGTTTTTGTCTTGTCTTTTCATTAATTTTGGAGGGACGTCCAGTTCTTTGCAACATCACTGTTGTCCCATATTTTCCCCACTTTTTGATGACTGTCTTCACTGTGTTCCATGGTATATCCAATGCTGTGGAAATTTTTTTGTACCCTTCTTCTGACTGACACCTTTTAACAATAAGATCCCTTTGATGGTTTGTAAGCTCTCTGTGAACCATGGCTTTTGCTGTAGCAGGTAACTGAGTAAATGTCAGGAAAATCCTACTAGGAAAGCTGAACTTTATTTGGGATTAATCAGAGTCTCTTTAATTGATGGCAGGTTTGTACTGAAGAAGACTGAATGCTGTAATTAAATCAAAAGGTGATTCAGCACAGTATTAGTTTAAGGGTGTGCACACTTATGCAACCAGCTTATTGTACATTTTTTATTTGTTATATTTTTTCTCCTAACAGATTTCTGTATTTTTAGTTGAATTGTATAGGTTATAGGTCACATTAAAGGTGGGAAAAGTTTTGAAAGGTTTTATTGTGGTGTCATTTTTTTATATCACAAAAACCTGGCATTTAACAGGGGTGTGTAGACTTTTTATATCCACTGTATGTACTTATTTAACTTCTTAATGCTGGCATTTTACATTTAACATTAAGTACATTTGATCATACATAATACAACCATATATGTATGCATATGTGCACACATACACATGTTGTAACAGCACTGATTTTGGTTTGCTCATAAATATATATATATGGGTCTACTTTAAATAACCGAACCGACACACAAAACACCGACCCCAAATAACCGAAAACACACAACACCGACAACCCACAAAACCGAACACCATTACACCGACACAAAAAACGTAAACTACACATTACACACAATGACATATCCACTAACCTTAACCCAAACCCTAACCCTAAGGTCCGACACTACCGCACACTTACCCTATCCGCACCCTAACCTTAACTCACTTAACCCACCCCTAAACCTAAAGACTGTCACTATTGCACACTTAACCTACCTGCACCCTAACCCTAACTCACTTAACCCACCCTAAAACATAAAGCCCATCACTATCGCACACTGAACCTACCCACACTCTAAACCTAACTCACTTAACCCGTCCCTAAACTACAGTCCGTCACTATCACACACTTACCTTACCCGAACCCTAACTCCGACACTACCGCACACTCACCTTTCCCACACCCTAACCCAAAATCCCTCAATATCGCACATTTACCTGACCGCTCCTAAATCCGTCACTATCGCACTTACCGAGTCGCTCACACGTTGCCTTTGTCGGTCTTTTGGCTGTCGGCAAATCACCTTTTCGATCAACTTGCTTTTCGGTCGTTTCGTCTCGGTCTTCTGCGTGTCAGTGAAGTGTCGGTTCGGTTATTCAAAGTAGACCCATATATATATTTATATATATATATATATATATATATATATATATATATATATATATATATATAGACAGAGAGATAGATATGGATATATTGGGTCCCTGCATTCAAGGCATAGTTATACAACCATCTGAAGTAATCGTGTAAATGCAGATATTTCAGGATATAGATTAATCATGATTGTATGTGATTTCTGCTTCGGTTAATCTGACCATCAGTACAGCTCTTCAGTCTGCCCTCTCAGAAACAGGTGACCTCACTTTTGTGTATAATCTATTCAATACATTTGTATAACATGTCTGTGCAATACATACATTTGGTAAGCAGTCTACAGTCTTGCTTCTTACATTATTTGAATTCTGACTGCATTGTTCAGTGTCGAAAATATTACAAGTATGAAATAATATAAATACTGTTTATTGTGTTCCAAGGCTGACAGAAGATTTTTTATGAATTCCCAAAAAACTAGGTACAATAGTATCAGCAAATGCATTAGTTTAAGACTTAGGATTTATTCGGCAGAGCAAAATAAAAAATAAAGAACTAAAATGCCAGTGTTTGAAACTCTGACTCCATCCCTGGGATTCAGAAACATGCTAAATGTGATAACAAGTAGCCTTCTGCAGATACTGATCTGAGCACAACACTGTTCAGAGCTCATATCAATTAATAATGTGAAAAATCATCACTCAAGCCACAGGTAATTACTACTTCTGCTTACCCCCAGAGAAGGACCTGTGGCAAGATGGCAAAAGCCACAGTTATGGCTACAGAGTCAGATGGAAAAAGTGCTGAACGTAGGTGGTATACACTCTTTAGGCTGTCCTCATATGCTAAGAAGCACTAATATGAGAAAAGTGGCCCACTACATTAAAGGGGCTATTGCACTGCTGAAATTTGATTTTTGATCAAATGAAGGTGTGGAAAGGAGAGTATAATATGATAGGAAGGGATCAGAAGCAGAAGAAATCACACAAGGGAAGCAGGTAAGGAAAAAAATTGGAAAGGGGAAGGGTAACAATTCTTTTTGTGGGATGGGTACTCTTTTTTTCTCAAGAGGGAACGATGTGGAAGGATGTAAAGGAAGGTGAAGGTATGGTAAGAGTTAAGTAGTGGGGCAAACATACAAACATATAATATGAACAAAAGACGGACAGGGGGAAGTGTTGATACACAGAAGGAAGTGGAAAGACAGTAGAATCAGAGGTATCATACAAAGAAAGGGAAGACGCATGGAGGGCAATGAGACTAAAGGTAGAGAGCTACAACCAGATGGGGAATAAGATGGGCATGGTCTCTTATAGCCCTCAGCCTGTCTGATCCCCAGGGGAAAGACAGACAGCACCCTGTCCTTCCTCCACTGAACCCTACATACCTGAGGTGCTGCTGGCAGGACCAGGTAGGAATACAACTCTACTAGTTGCAAGAGGAGCCTTTCCAGATGACCAGTGTGGGCATCCAGCCACTCATCCATTAGTTCTCCCAACACCTAAGAAAGCTGCCTGTGGGTCACATAATCACCACCCATTGCAGAGCCACCAGTGGAAATTATGGTATTCCTAGCCAGTGAAGCACTACCAGGGACAGGAGAGGTGGTCACTTCATTGTCACCCAGTGCAGCTACTGGGGATGCCACTTGTAATGTTGCCTGGTGTGATACAGGAGCTTTTGAGGTCACTGATAGACTGTGGACCCAGGCCTTCCAACTAGTACTTCTGTGACAACTGGTGTACATATCTGCAAAATAAAAGGAGCGAAATAACTTAACAAACATAACAAAATAAGCTAAAAAGAAAGGTTAACAACAAAGGAAGGAAGGGGGGAGAGAGATATGGAGAAACTGTTATAAAATCAATACATGAAGTTTAAAACATATATGTGACTAATGACACCATACAAATTATAACTTCAGCTGCAAAAACCTAATAAGCTGATTAGAAGCTCAGATGTCTAATATATCGAGTGCTGTTCTGTGATGTGCTATCCTAACAAGATGGTCACAGGTAAACATTTTGATAGTGTATTAACTCTTGTGCCTGTTACATCTGGGTATAGGAGTGCTACTCTACTTACAAAATGGTGGGACATCACTGAGTCACTAACGACTTAACCTTTGTGTAACACTTGCATCTGCACAGGCCTACAACTGAAACTGAGAAACACACTACCTAAATAATGATACAGTAATGCTCAGGATAACAACTACATCTCAGTGTCAATATGTATACGTGTACACATGCCACATTTACCACACTACAGGTTACTGATATGCATGCTGCTGCCATATAACTAGTGCAGAAATAAAAAGTTTCTAAAACAAGCGCATTTATATAAAGACATATGCACACCTATGGCAGGAAACCTTTTCCATCCTCTTCCAGTATTAGAGATTATTCTATTCTATGGCCTCCTGAGCTGCAGAGTAAAATATAACCATTTTCTAACATACCTACAGTCTACTAGGTTTTTAGCAGTAAACTAATTGCCTGTATGGAATACAAAGATACTTACAATATGTCTCAGGTGCTCTTATCTTGACCTCATATCCTCATTGTCTCAGATGGTCAGGGTGGTGCCTGTACAGGTCACTGTAGTAGTGCCAGCACTACTCACCAGATCACAGTATGCTAGTGACATTGGTGACAGCCCTAGCAAAACAGTGCCAGGCATCCAACTTATACTGGAGACCCTAATAAATGTTCTCAAGCAGGCAATCCCTTTGGGGCAGAGGAAGGAAGATTTTTGATTTCTCACTGTACCACGGGGGTGCTTTGTTAGACATACTGCCATTAAAAGCCATGACCATATTCCAGGTCTCATTCCAGAGTATAATAGGTAGCCACTCACAGCCAGGTCTGTTTTTTGTTTTGACATTTGCCACACAACATAGAGCATGTTAGTAGTGGGACCTTTGGTGGTGTGCAAAAACCATAGCACTAAAAATGTATCTCAAGGTGGCATAAATGTGTGAGAAGTGGCATTACATCTATCTACTATCCACACGAGGTTTAGATTTAAGAGCAAATGTTCTCTTTAGTGTCTCCATTTTCTGTAAATGTAAAATATATTGCATGACATTCCTATCTGTGTCCTTGACTTGCCCACACATGTTCAATGTATTCCACAGATGTTAATGTGGGTTAATGAGAGTGTGAGTGCCTTTTAGCATGACTATGGTCAAAGCTGCAGCATATAGAAAGATCAATTCAGAAACATTCATGAGTTGAGCCTTTGTTTGCATAATTATCATGCTCAGATGTTTGAATATATGTAATGCAAACCCCAGCAGACACCAAGAGACTCCTTGCACTACAGAAGATTACAGGTAGCAACTTCAATGAATTATGTTACAAATGGACAAATTTGCTGAAAAGGTAAAACAAAATCCTGCTTTGTGAGTTAAGTCTTAACTTTTTCTGACTTTTTCTTAAGTTGCTTGGCCTTCAGCTGACTTTTGTTTGTAGAACTGTACATGCAGTGTGAGGTTTTAATGTAGTGGAACCATTTGTAAGCTAATGCTGCAGTATGAAGTTCCATCAAAGCAGTAGTACTAATCTAAAGGGAGGCTTACCTATGGTGAAATGGCTCAAAGTGAAGGAGTAAGTCAGCATTAAAGGTGCAGAACAATAGTTTTTGGATGCCACTGTGAAACTTAGATTATGCCAGTGTCAAGAGCATTGTCTTTTGTTGTTATATTAGGGTGCATTAATGATCACATTCGGGATGGTGTATTACTGTACACGCAATCATGCTATCATTGCCACATGATTGTCGTAATGGACCTTGTGAGAGGAGATTTTTCATTGTGGGGTGAGCTTGATAGAACAACAGCAGCATCAGTATGACAGTTGAACATAACCTTTAGTGGAGATTATTATTAAGGCATTTTATAATGTGCTGCTAATGCTTGTAGTTAGCTATAGTAAAAAGACACTGCACAGGTTCACAGATATGGACCGTGATACTCCTGTTGATCAGGATATACAGAATCCACATTTCTCAACCTCTCAGTACAAGAAGCCTAAAATAATGAAGGGACAAAGGCTCAAAAATAGGAACAGGTTATAAACATTGCTCTTATAAACTTTAGAAATTTGCTAGGATAATAGAATTTGTGTTAGCATGCATTTTTCTGAAGGATATGGATTCTGAAACTCAAATGTTTGTCATTATTTAGTGACTTCAATATGCACTGATTTGCCACAAATCCACACATTTTATGAGAAGCAGACCAAAACTATGAGGCAAAAATCCGGACATTCTGCAAAAAATCTGAACAGCTGAGAAGTATGACAAAATCTACTCACATCTGCTTGCCTCAAAATGTAGCTGAAACAATCTTCTCTGTTATACGTCCTTAATGGAAGCAGGACTGTTTGACCTCAGACCTTGGTTGAAGAACTTGTACCCTGGCTGCAGGTGTGCTGGCTATTTACACATCTTCTTTGTGTGGTCTAACTCTATAAAGATACATGTAGAAAGTACCCATGCATTGTGTCCTATACAGTGAATGCCATGCCAAGTGCAAGATGAAAATATAGCAACTATCACACAGAAAATAAGTGATAGATTTGTTAGAATAAAATCCCTTGTTGGTAACCAGAAATGCAGGTTGAACATAGCAAGTATATTTATTACATTTTTACCTCACTGTGTGGGAGGAAGTACTATGGTACTCTTTATAGTAGTAGTTTTTTTAAGCCATTGTGTCTGACAATCTATATACTTGCAGATATGTATAGCATTGCTACAGGGGTAGTTGACTGTAAAGGTGTTTTTTTTTTAATGAGTTCATATCTGTCTTATTACACACTATTCTTTCACTATACATAATGCCTGGCAAAGGGAAGACATGTAAATTAAATTCTATCACACTGAGAATGAGACCTTGCTGCAGGCCCTCCATCTCTACTGCTGGTGGATGTTCGCCCAGAAGACACCTGACCAGCCCTTCTGTGAAACTTGCCTAGTAGAATATATTTAATTATATTAATGCTGTTAATGACCAGGGCAGGGACTACCAGCAGCTCAGATGCTGGGTGAATGATATGATTTGTGAAGCTCAAAAGTATGTTTCCCACCTGGCACAAGATGGTAGGACAAGGGGCAGTCCATCCACTGAACCACCATTAACTGAGATAGAAGAGCTTCTAGCCTTTCTGCATGGAGATCAGACATCTTCTTACAGAACTTCAGCCTGCTCCTAGAATCTCCTTCAGAGATGTCCCAGGTGTGTATCAGTAGTGTTCTGGGGAATACCTACTGCTTAACCATGTGGTCTAATGCACATCAATAAATCTAGTGTCCTTTGTGGTTTAGTAACATCAAAGAAGAAGACTCCATACACAAAGTAAGGTCTCTCTTATTATGCTGCACCACAATATGCCATGATTCTTATTTCATTACTGGGAGAAAAATAATGGGGATGGGTCTTATTTAATGTGGATATTTCCATTTGGTGTCTTCATAGGTGACACTGTCTCTCTCTTTAAACATGGATGTACCATTGTTTGATATTAGAAAGGACTCTGACAATGGTGGCAGTGAAAAGCTGTCATGATCAAGGAGCATGGTGTCTGTGCTAGTCATAGGGAATGTAGAATCCAGATCTCCTACCTACTGAGTAGACACAGCCTCTGTACCTGTGGAACCCACTCCATATACACAGATGGAGAGTGTAGGACAGGTTGCCAATGACAGATTTAGCTGGGAACGTATGTTTTCTCCTGAAGTACGCTCATACCTCTCAACCTCTTAGCACACAAAATCTGGAGAAAGCCAAAAATAATGAGAAGAACAAAGATCCAAAAATAGGGGAAGATTTTAAATATTGCTATTATAAATGTAGAACGTTGCTAGAATAAAAGATTTCATGTTCCATGCATTTTCTGAAAGATATGAAGTCAGAAGCTCAAATGTCTGCAGTTATCTAGTGAATTCAATCCTCACTGATTTTCCAGAAAACAACAACTTTTATCAAGAACAGACCAAACATAAGAGGTAAAAATCTTGACATTCTGTGAAAATCTGAACATCTGAACAACTGTGAAGCATGAGTATATGCCCCTTGTTTTCTGCAAGCTATACTTGGCATAGAGATAAATGGGTGGTCATGGATGCCATGAGTGCCATCCCCCAATCTAGATGTCTCAGTGTGTGCAGGTCAGTGAATGTGCAGGGTCATCAAAGAGGGACAGACCAGCAACAGCTGTATGTTTTACAGGGTGTGCATGATGATCTGAAGAACTGCATGTTTCATGTGTGTGATATCCTAGACATGATCTGTCAGCAGCTGGCACAACTAAGGTGCTCTGCTCACAGGATACATGCCAAGCACATGCTACATAACTACTCCATGTCTGTCTCAAATGTCGATGACCTTTTGGGTATGGTAGGCCAAGGCCAAGCACATGCAGCACTGCCACTCACATCCCACCATTTATTGCTGAGGTATATAGATTCAGACTTGGACATCAAAGAGGGCAAGAGACTCATCCCCGACACTTCTGGTACAAACAATCGCTCACATTCAGACAGCATGTCTACCTCAAAGCAAGGACTTGTTACTGGGTGTGACCCTCCAAGGATTATGAGCTCGTATGAAGAGGGGCATTCACTACATGCCTGTATTTTTCCTGTGAGTGCCCTGGGCCTGACCATATAGACTTGCTACGAAACTGCAACATCTTTTAAAGCTGCGTCCCAGCAAATGCAGACATATTTACCTCCGGTACCCAGTTCCACATATATGCACGCAAACATGGTGATAATGTCCCCTCCGAAAAAGTTTACCTTAGACCCCAACCCAAACCAGATCTTACTCACACATCACAATGTTTATTTCAATTAGAACAGCACTCACACATTTCCCTGTAGAAGACACTGCACACTTTGTTCCTTACCTCCCACCTATGCAAATGACGATAAACGTGCTGTGTCCTCTATACTTTTTTTACTTGGGTAGCCTATGTCTATTGTATGGTGCAGTGAGTCTATGCATGGCTGAGAAAGACTGGTTGCAGGTTTGGATGCATCACATAGTTGTCATCTATGTATGCTTTAATATGAGCCATAGTCGTGGGCCAACCACTGCCTCATGATCAGCTATGGCATTCAGCACCCACCTTCATTTGGTATGGTCCTCCCCTGTTTCTGGCTCCTCCATTATCTCATCATCTTGCTCATTCTGCACTGCATGGGGTGCTGTTATATGTTCTTCCTGCATAGTTGCTCCCTGATGCAATTGTTCCCTCAATATTATGTTATGTTATGTTATGCAACACTGCACATATTGAGAATATCTTAATACATTTGCCAGGGTCACATTGCAATACATGACCAGATGCACCCAGAAAGCAAAAGTGTGCTTTAACCAGCCCAAACACATATTTGGTGATGACTTTGGGTTTGCAACAGAGCATAGTTGTAGCCATTGTCTGTCACAGTGGGATTTCTGATTGCTGTCATTGTCCATGATAGAGGTCGCATGTGTGCTGTGAGTTGGAGTTATGTGTACTATGTAGATGGCCTGCAGACACATGCCCCAGGATTCATTAAGCTTGTGCCATGTGCCAGAGTAGCGTCGGCGATCTAGTGCCAAATATGGCCGTTGAGCGATTCAGGTAAGAGCTGTTTCCACATGCACTACCAGCGTACGCCAGAGCTGCACAGCTCCCGGCGTATGTATGCTAATTACCCCATGCACAGCAGTGTAGTATGCAAATGAAGGTATATAGCGATTCATGAAGTTGTGCAAGCAAAGAGTAAGCATGTAGAAATGTAAACCAAAATAAATGGTTTACATGTTGTCAAACATAAATTCGGAGCCATGAAAGCGGACCAACCTTACGTGTTATAATGTTAATATATGCCAATGGCTAAATATATAGCCAATGGCATAAAACAACATGCACAACATATCAAAAATAACATTTAATTTCATGGCCACACCAACGCAAAGTAAAACCGCAGTGTATTGGTGCACAAACGGGATCATAATGGAAATATATTTAGATGTCATAAAACTGTAATGTAACACAATTCAAGATATCCCCATAATAGTTACTGGCATGCATGCTACACCACAACTATGGAGCAAAGGTTGCTAAGGGTCTGTGACAGTGTTCCATGCGGTAACTAGGAATTAGCAGTCAATGCCAAGCAAATGAGTCAAGTAATACTGAATCACAAACGTCCCGCCAGTGTAAGGATGTACCACATGGTGTAGCATTACAACATCAAGGAGTGGCCTGGAGGGGGTTAAAACCCTTTACAAAATTTTTTTTTTTTTAAAAAAAAAAGGGGGGGGCCGCCACTGGGGGAAAAAACTGTAAGGGGCACAAAATTTTGGGGAAATCAAAAAATTGGGGGTAAAAATCCTGGGGG